>NW_026947074.1:0-56577 GCF_030014385.1 Trichomycterus rosablanca | reverse complement strand
ACACACGCGAGACAGATGCCAATGTTAAGTATGGACTCACTCCGAGCAGCATTGGTGATAACAGTGGTGATAATAGTAACGAGTTAATCCAACTAAATTCCTTTAATCCAATCTCCCAAAATGAACTAACTGTGTTGATTAAATCATCGAAGTCATCATCGTGTATACTCGATCCTGTTCCAACTCGTTTACTTAAAGATTTACTCCCAGCTATTGTAGAGCCCCTGCTTACATTAATCAATGCATCCCTTAGCCTTGGATATGTACCTAAATTGTTTAAAAGTGCTGTTATTAAACCCCTGATTAAAAAACCTAATCTTGATCCACATGTACTAGCTAATTATAGGCCAATTTCAAACCTTCCTTTTGTCTCAAAGATATTAGAAAAAGTCGTTTCCAAACAGTTATGTTCTTATTTGAATGAAAATTGTATTCATGAAAAATTTCAATCAGGATTTAGACCCAACCATAGTACCGAAACCGCATTAATTAGAGTAGTTAACGAGTTGTTAATGTCTTCTGATAATGGATGTGTCTCTTTTCTTGTTCTATTAGATCTTAGTGCAGCGTTTGATACGGTCGATCATAACATTTTACTGGAGAGGCTAGAAAATACAGTAGGTGTTAACGGACTCGCACTCTCTTGGTTTAAATCATATCTGACTGACCGCTCTCAATTCGTTTATGTAAATAATAAATGCTCGGAAACTACAAAAGTAAAGTGTGGTGTTCCACAGGGGTCGGTACTGGGACCGCTATTATTTACACTCTATATGCTTCCACTAGGTGAAATTATTCATAAACATGGCATAAACTTTCACTGCTATGCAGATGACACACAGCTGTATATATCAGCCAAACCAAATGATACTGACACAATCAGTAAGATAGAAGATTGTGTAAACGACATAAAAAACTGGATGTCGTGTAATTTTCTTTTACTTAATTCAGATAAAACAGAGGTTTTACTTGTTGGCTCTAAAGCTGCAAGAGACAAATTGTCTAACCTGGTGCTAAACTTAAACACGTTCTCTGTTACTCCCAGCCCAGATGTAAAAAACTTAGGTGTCACAATAGATTCAGATCTCTCATTTGATACACACGTTAATAATATTACTAGAGTTGCTTTCTATCATTTGCGTAACATTTCTAAAATAAGAAATATACTATCTGTTAATGACGCCGAAAAACTGATCCATGCGTTTATAACTTCTCGGTTAGATTATTGTAATGCTCTTCTAACTGGATGCTCTGGTAGATCCTTAAACAAACTCCAGTTAGTTCAAAATGCAGCAGCTCGAGTGCTAACTAGAACTAAAAAATTTGACCATATTACTCCTGTTCTATCATCTCTACACTGGCTGCCAGTTAAATTTCGCATTGATTACAAAATACTTTTACTAACTTATAAAGCGCTACATGGTCTGGCTCCACAGTATCTGAGTGAACTTATTAATCACTACAGCCCAGCGCGTCCACTTCGTTCACAAGATGCAGGGTTACTTATAGTTCCTAAAATTAAAAAGATCACGGCTGGTGGAAGAGCGTTTTCCTACAAAGCTCCACAACTCTGGAATAATCTTCCTGCCACTATTCGGGATTCGGACACAGTCTCAATGTTTAAGTCTAGACTGAAAACATATTTATTTTCTCAGGCTTTTGATTAGTATAGACAAAGGCGCAGAGCTTGGGGGTTCTTGGTCATAGAAACTTGTGGTGATCAGGGATGTTGGGTTGCTGTCGTTCTGCCTCTCTTGTCCGATCACTCAGGTTTGGTGACGGTGGGGAGATGGGCGCTGATGTCCTGTGAAAGCCTTCATGACCTAGTTACCTGCTCGCTCTCCCTTTTAGTTATGCTGTAATAATTAGGGCTGCCGGAGTCTAAAACTCTCTGTAAAACTGTTTGTCAACCAGCATTGTACATTATTGACTACATTCTCTGTTGTTTTACCCCGAGGGCATTCTGATGGAAACCTGTTCACCCGCCGAGGTTAAGGATTGAAGTCGAGACTGCCGGGACAACGATGCTTCTCCTGTCAGATGTGACGGGTCTGGAGTAATTGCAACGACAAGAAATCACTACAGACTTTATTGAAGACTAGAGCGGATAACAACTCTATTATTATTTAATTGTTTATTTATCTATTTATTACCAGTTATGACTTTTAGATCATTTAATTCTGTGTTTGTATGATTTGTGTAAATCGTGTATTTATTGAAAGTATCCTCCAGGCCACCCAAGAAGGATGGGCCCTGCTGAGTCTGGTTCCTCTCAAGGTTTCTTCCTGTAATTTTCAGGGAGTTTTTCCTTGCCACAGTCGCCCTCGGCTTGCTCAACAGGGGTTTTTGTATCTGTTGGTCCTGGATTTTGTAAAGTTGCTTTGAGACAATGTATATTGTAAAAAGCGCTATATAAATAAAGTTGACTTGACTTGACTGTACACCCTATACTACACACACACTAACATACAGATACTCTACACCCTATACTACACACACACTAACATACAGATACTGTACACCCTATACTACACACACACATTAACACAGGGATACTGTACATCCTATAATACACACACACTAACAGACAGATAATACACACCCTATACTACATACACACACTAACACATAGATACTGTACACCCTATACTACACACACACACACACACACACACTAACACACAGATACTTTACACCCTATACTACACACACACACAATTTGGAACCTGAAACTCGTTGTTGTGCTCATGGACACCCTTACTGGTCTGCATCTATGCAGCCCCAACACACAACAAAATGTGATGCTCTGTGTATTCTGACACCTTTCTATCAGAACCATCATGAACTTCTTCAGCAGTCTGATCTACAGCAGCCCGTCTGTTAGATCGGACCACACGTGCATCAATGAGCCTTGGCCGCTCATGACCGCCGGTTTACCGCTGTTGCTTACTTGGAGCACTTTTGATAGATACTGACCACTGCAGACTGGGACACACCCCACAAGAGCTGCAGTGTTGGAGATGCTCTGACCCAGTCGTCTAGCCATCACAATCTGGCCCTCGTCAAACTCACTTAAATTCTCATTCTTGTTCATTATTCCTGCTTCTAAATCAGAAAAAAATTGGCACAGTATGGAAAATGCAAATAAAAATATAGTGTTCCTTACATTGACTTTGACTTTTATTTGATTGCAGACAGGATTAACCCGAGATTTTTCATGTTTAATCTGATCAACATCATATCATTTGTTAATAATTAATTTCTGCATTTTAGGCCTGCAATACATTCCAAAAAAGTTGGGACGGGGGCAATTGAGGGCTAGTAATGAGGTGAAAAAACTAAATAATTATGTGATTTTAAACAGGTGATTGTAATCATGGTTTGGAACAAAAGCAACATCCAGGAAAGGCTGAGAGTCTCTGATGAGTAAAGATGATCAAAAGATCTCCAGTTTGTCATCAAATGTGTGAGAAAATGATTGAAATTTTTAAAAACAGTGAACCTCAAACCTCCCTCTAAAGTGCAGAATATCATTAAATGATTCAAGGATAAAGGCCTTTGCATAAAGGCCAAAGGTGCAAGCTTAACTTGAACGCTCGTGATCTTCCATCCCTGAGACGGCGCTGCATCAAGAACCTCCACTCAACAATAGCTGATTAAACCAGCGACTTGTTTCTGCCTCATGTTGAAAGCATCCTGACTGAATGGTCTATAGAGCAGGAGGACATTCTTATTTAAAAGTTTAGGTTTGACCAGATTGTGTACATTGTTTTTTATACAATACTGACTGAGGCTTCGCCCAAATTTATGTGACTCTGTGTTTGCTCTGTCAACATGGCACAACAATGTAATTCTTTCTTTTACTCAGAGAATTCATAATGTAGAGTTCATGTTACATATGTAGTAGACCCAAAGTACATTTGACCTGGTCATTTTAAACCATTAAAATTAAAATGATCATCATTTTTTAAATGACCTAAAAATAATTGACATATAAAATACCAAGATGCTAATGCTGAATCAATTTGCAGCAATCAACACCAATGTAAGTTTAATAATACTTTATGAAAAATACATTCGTTCATGAAGTGTAAACAATTACCAATTTAACGTATACTATTCTAGATAGCTTTTATTAGCTATAAAAGGACAGTAAATATATGAATAACTGACTAATGTGCATATGAAAATATTCTTTGCTTTTAATAGCCTTTTTAAAAGTGGTCTCAGACATGCTGTTTGAAGAAATTGGTCCTGAAATCTCTTATGCTGGTGACCTAGACTATGTGCCACTGGGCCAAGATGGAATTGAGGGTGTGTCTGTGAATCTATCTCATCTAGATGATGATGACTTCTTTGATGACACAGAAGACTCAATCTAATAAATTGAGTAAAATGTGTCTTTCTGGAGCTAGCATCCCCCACTCAGGGCAGAACAAGAAGCTAAAACATCCTGTGGAGCTGCCCAGGACCTGCATTTGGTTCAACAACGGTTTCACCAAAATATATACTAATCAGCAACATCATTGAGGAAGTTCTGAAAAGCAACAGCAGCAAAAGGAAAAGAGTAAAGAAGTATTGTCAAAGAAGAATGTGTGGCTTTTATTGGTTTGACACAGGTGCTGGAAGCTTTTATCCACACACACCCACCTTCACTCCAAACCTCCTGTTACACACTGACCCAGCGGCTTTTTCTTCATCAAAGCTATAATGAGACAAAGATCAGCTGATACTTTCATTCTTACTACTGTACAGTAAAACACATTCAACTGACTTTTAAAGTGAAGTTCAACATGTGGTACAGACATCGTCGCCATAGTTTCTTATAAATGTGCTTTATGAGAACTCACTTACTTAGTTTGGCATTACTAAAACGTTTAAAACGTGTAATTTGCAGACGGTCCCTTACAAAGAGGAATATTCATTAAATATCCTAATCTAAACCCAAATCTATCAGAAGCTAAATGAAGAGTTGAATGATATGTAGTGAACTCACCTGTCCCCTGACTCTGAAGCCTCTGCTCTCTGTGGTTGGGTCTGATATGGAGCTCGCATCACCTGGCTGATGATTCGGATATAAAGCTTCACCGCATTTCTTCCTCCGCGGCCACGTTTAGACTCCTGTCGGGCTGTCCACATTAAATCCACATTTCTGACGTGGATGTGGCAGCGGTGGAAAAGTTTAAAATGTTGTTAACAGGCCGGTGGCTCCATTGATTCACTCTCGGTCCACTATCCTCTCCTATCAGTAATAATGAGGAAGGCTGGACATGTCTGTGAAATCCCGCGTCTTCTACCAGTCAGGTACTGAGAATTTAATATTACTTCCGTTTCAATCAAACTCGTTTCCGTTTCAATCAAACTCTCTCACACATACAATTATTCTTATTCACATGCACCATCATTCTGTCTTGAATTCACTATCATTCTGTTCCATAAACATGATTATTTGCATTCACATACACTATTTATTACGCTTACCAATGCTATTATTCTGTTTTACATATAATAATATTCTCTTACACATATAGTAGATTTTGTTTTGTTTTGTATGAGAGTATGATAGTGTGTGTGAGAGAGTATGATAGTGTGTGTGAGAGAGTATGATGGTGTGTGTGAGAGAGTATGATGGTGTGTGTGAGAGAGTATGATAGTGTGTGTGAGAGAGTATGATAGTGTGTGTGAGAGAGTATGATGGTGTGTGTGTGAGAGAGTATGATGGTGTGTGTGAGAGAGTATGATGGTGTGTGTGTGAGAGAGTATGATGGTGTGTGTGTGAGAGAGTATGATGGTGTGTGTGAGAGAGTTGTGAGAGTATGATAGTGTGTGTGAGAGAGTATGATAGTGTGTGTGAGAGAGTATGATGGTGTGTGTGAGAGAGTATGATAGTGTGTGTGAGAGAGTATGATAGTGTGTGTGAGAGAGTATGATGGTGTGTGTGAGAGAGTATGATGGTGTGTGTGAGAGAGTATGATGGTGTTTGTGAGAGAGTATGATAGTGTGTGTGAGAGAATTCATCTCAGAATTATGGCCTACACGGCCTCTCATACACACGCACGCACACACACACACACACACACACACACACGCGCACGCACGCACACACACACACACACACACACATATATATACCGTAACTAAGTATGTATGTATATGTGTGTGTATATACAGTATATATACAGTGTATCACAAAAGTGAGTACACCCCTCACATTTCTGCAAATATTTCATTATATCTTTTCATGGGACAACACTATAGACATGAAACTTGGATATAACTTAGAGTAGTCAGTGTACAACTTGTATAGCAGTGTAGATTTACTGTCTTCTGAAAATAACTCAACACACAGCTAGGGCTGTCGCGGTGAAAGAATTTCCCCTTGCGGTGTTCAGCCTGTCTCAATATCGCGGTATGCGGTTATATCGCCATTTTTGTTTTATTTTTGAAAATTACTTAATTTATCTGGATTTTAGAGCTATATAAACAAGCTTTATTGTTAGGCTATGATTCGGTATATTATTGCTTTATAATGACAAAGATGAGACGGCTTTAAGACCAATGAAATGCGTGTTTATTGTTAAATACATAACAGAGCAGGGATGCGCGTCTTTTCTCTATTAAAAAAAGGTTTAAATAAGCTTCTAGCCTAGGATAGATATACACTGTGAAACAAAAAAAAGTGTTTAGGCTAAATATTTTAAATGCACATCTAATCAAAATATGGTAAAAAAATAGAATAAAGAATAAAGTCTGTAAGAGTTTAAACCTGCGTTATCATGCGCGCTAGAAGAACCAACATGTTCACCTGATGTGGTTTAGAGAGGATCTGAGTGGGGTAGTGATGTTCCCCTCGGCACTAAAACCCTCTCTGATGGTGCTCGTTGCATTAATACACTGTAGATGTACTGTACCTGCATGCGACTTTACAGATCAGAGAAAGTCTAGCCTGGTTATCGCGCCACTATTAACCATCTATTTAGTAGGTATCATTAATATAACAATATATACTACATTTCAAGTTATTATTCGTTTCAATACATTTTTATTCAACGAAAAAATGCATTTAAATAATTCCAGCAAGCCAGCAAGAGAGAATCTGCAGGCTGCAATGCCATATTAACCGTCATTAAGTGTTTTAGTACGCCAAGGCTGTTTAAATGTCGTTTAAATTACAAGTATTTATTGAGTGTGAACTTAATTTAATCATTAATAAACTTAAATATAATTCCTGTTGCGATCGTTTACATTTTAAAACACAAAGCCTGACACTCAGCAGCAACGCATGAGAACAGGTTGCGGGAAAATGTCGCTCTTAGCTCATTTTCATTATGAATTTATTTAACATTTATTACGCACGAATGTAAGCGTATAAAACAAGATGGACCCTGCAACAATAAAAAAAAGAGAAGAAAGAAGGAAAAAACGTGAATATCGCGGTGTTGCGGTTGCATGGCATGCCCTGTGGTTGGCTGGTCTACACCGCGATATTTCAAAATTGCAGTTAGCGCGACAGCCCTACACACAGCCATTAATGTCTAAATAGCTGACAACATAAGTGAGTACACCCCACAGTGAACATGTCCAAATTGTGCCCAAATGTGTCGTTGTCCCTCCCTGGTGTCATGTGTCAAGGTCCCAGGTGTAAATGGGGAGCAGGGCTGTTAAATTTGGTGTTTTGGGTACAATTCTCTCATACTGGCCACTGGATATTCAACATGGCACCTCATGGCAAAGAACTCTCTGAGGATGTGAGAAATAGAATTGTTGCTCTCCACAAAGATGGCCTGGGCTATAAGAAGATTGCTAACACCCTGAAACTGAGCTACAGCATGGTGGCCAAGGTCATACAGCGGTTTTCCAGGACAGGTTCCACTCGGAACAGGCTTCGCCAGGGTCGACCAAAGAAGTCGAGTCCACGTGTTCGGCGTCATATCCAGAGTTTGGCTTTAAAAAATAGACACATGAGTGCTGCCAGCATTGCTGCAGAGGTTGAAGACGTGGGAGGTCAGCCTGTCAGTGCTCAGACCATACGCCGCACACTGCATCAACTCGGTCTGCATGGTCGTCATCCCAGAAGGAAGCTGACGCACAAGAAAGCCAGCAAACAGTTTGCTGAAAACAAGCAGTCCAAGAACATGGATTACTGGAATGCCCTGTGGTCTGACGAGACCAAGATAAACTTGTTTGGCTCAGATGGTGTCCAGCATGTGTGCGGCGCCCTGGTGAGAAGTACCAAGACAACTGTATCTTGCCTACAGTCAAGCATGGTGGTGGTAGCATCATGGTCTTGGGCTGCATGAGTGTTGCTGGCACTGGGGAGCTGCAGTTCATTGAGGGAAACATGAATTCCAACATGTACTGTGACATTCTGAAACAGAGCATGATCCCCTCTCTTCGATAACGACCCCAAACACAACCTCCAAGATGACAACTGCCTTGCTGAGGAAGCTGAAGGTAAAGGTGATGGACTAAACCCAATTGAGCACCTGTGGTGCATCCTCAAGTGGAAGGTGGAGGAGTTCAAGGTGTCTAACATCCACCAGCTCCGTGATGTCATCATGGAGGAGTGGAAGAGGATTCCAGTAGCAACCTGTGCAGCTCTGGTGAATTCCATGCCCAGGAGGGTTAAGGCAGTGCTGGATAATAATGGTGGTCACACAAAATATTGACACTTTGGGCACAATTTAGACATGTTCACTGTGGGGTGTACTCACTTATGTTGCCAGCCATTTAGACATTAATGGCTGTGTGTTGAGTTATTTTCAGAAGACAGTAAATCTACACTGCTATACAAGTTGTACACTGACTACTCTAAGTTATATCCAAGTTTTATTTCTATAGTGTTGTCCCATGAAAAGATATAATAAAATATTTGCAGAAATGTGAGGGGTGTAGTCACTTTTGTGATACACTGTATCTATCTATCTATTAATCATCAAATGTAATGTGGTGTAATGTACCAACCTCAGATCTGAATCTGTTTTTGTACTTTATTCAAGTTTAATCTACTTTAATAAACACAGAACAACTTTTACTTTCAAGTGGAAGAATTTTACCCTGGTCTTTATGGTGTTTGCAAGAATTCTTCATATTATGACTGCTAAGTTTTCATAAATGAATAGCCACTTACTTTAACACTTCTAGGTCTACACTCCAAAATTCTAGTGTTTAGATGATTTCCACTTAGCAAATAATGAACCGTCCTCCACCAGAATGTACATGAGAAGGTGTGAATGGAGGGCTGTGGACTGAACAGTGTTGCATTGTTCTATCATCATGAGTCTTTGTTCTTTGTGTTTATCTATAGACCAGATTAGTGGTAGCTAAACTCCTTTGTTAAAAGAAATACTCATATTTACATTTAATTATCCCACCATCTTCTAGTGCATAAATCTCAGTTCATATAAATCCTAATACAGACTGCACTGACATGTTTTAAACTTACATTTTAAAATAAATAAATACTATTGTGGTAGTTCAGGTGTTTTCTTATCATGAAGGTGACCAACTGACCAAGACTAATTGAGGGGTCAGGAGACAAGTGTTTCTTTATTGATGAATAACTATTGAATCCAATGTCAGCAAATGTGTCCATGGTTGTTAAATGGTACTAAACTCACGTTCCATGTATTTGTATGTAGGCTTGAGCTGGAGTGACAATAGAAAGTGGATGTAAAGGACTGGGTGGGTAATAATTCAAAATAGTTCTTCATGTAACCTGAAATTCTATTCATAAATCATAACAGAATAAAAAGACTAAATCGTTAATAAAGAAGATTGGAGAGGAGAAGAAAACAGGAGAGAAAAGAACAGAAAAGAGAGGAAGTGAAATTCAGAGCTTTTAGTATTTAAAGTGTTACTATTAAATTTACCTATTAAATAAAATTACTAAGGTTTGGATGCCCACTACAACTTTAAGCATACCATAAAAAAGGGTTTAAATGTGCACAAAAATTAGCAGTATAGATAGAGTGAGTGACCCATCTTTTTTAAAGTCCAGAAGAAAAAAATAGATCTAAAGCAAATCCAGCACCAAATTTCAACCTCAAAAAGGCTTCATAAATCCCTCTTCTAGCAAAGCTCAATAAGAAACAAGAATGGTGGAATCCAGATGATTTGTTGTGGTGTTTTTGTACTAAATGCAGGTGAAAGAGGATCAGCAGCAGCAGCTGAGCGGTGTGTGTGGTTCTCTGTGTGTTTTGTCACTGTTTCAGGATCTTTTATTTGAAAAGCTGTGTGTAGAACAGAGAAAGTAAAAGACGACTGTTAGAATTTTAAAACCTGTTAGGATTTTGGGACAGATTTCACCCTGTTTTGTGTGTTCTTAATCGCACATCTAATGTCTGTAGGCCTCATGATGGACATGACATTCTGCACGTACACAGAAAACATTAGCATAAGAAAGCAGAAGATGGAACTGCACAAACAAGAGATGAAAGCTGTTTGGGCTCAAGTAGGGTGACGACCTCCCTTTCTGAGGTCAGCAATCGGCCTGGGTGTTAAACAACAATCTAAACAAAGCATGCAAAATAGGAAGTCTATGCAAAGCTAAGCCTTGGTTAGAGTAAACTAGTTTTAACTGGTTCTGCAGAACCTAAAGAGACGAAGATTTTAAGTTGGGGCACTCTGCTATAAAAAGGAAATTCAGCACAGAGGCGAGGAAGTTCCTCCTTGGCTGGCGGCATAACACAGGCAGAGAGAAACTTGCAGGCGAGCGCTCAACTGCAGAGCTCAGAGACTCCTTCAATCTTTTCTAATTGCTAATTCTGAGGTTACTGGTCCTCATTCAATAAAAGATTTCATCGTAACAAAATGGTAGCAGAGGATGGTCGAATGAGGACAGTCTGAAGCCATCCAAGGTTGAGGACGTCTTTGGCTGATCCCGTGTGGGGCAGAACCAAGAGTCTGACAGATTTTTCTACACTCACTCAGCGCGAAAAGGTAAGAACGGACCCATTGTGTCTATATTTAGTTGCATTATTATTTAGTGAAGTGAGTGTGGAGCATCAGACAGATTCTGTAAGTGTTTCTAATGCAATTCCAAAATTGTTCATAGGCTGAAAAAAAAGGAGTCTCTGAGTTGTTATATGTGTTTCTGAAATATTCAGAAGTACATAGGGGTCATTTTAGGGTCCGTGCTGCTTAGGCTGTTAACGAGGTCAGCCGAGGCTGTTAACGAGGTCAGCCAGGTACTAGTACTGATTGTGTAAGGACTCTTTTGGGGTATAATCAAGACTTGTACGCCGGCAAGACAAGTAACTTGATTTTTGGGTGCACAGTGAGTAAGGGGCAAAGGCTCACAGAAGGTGAAGAAGGTGGGGCCCCGTGGGTTCCTCACGGCGCTAGGAACTGGACAATTCAATTTGAAATCGGGGTTACATCTGTGGAATTTTCCCAGTTTTCCGTTGCACGCAGGAAAACCCTGTACCTACCGGGTGGTAGGTTTTGGAGTTAGACGGTAAGGGATATAGGCTCACATACGGGGAAATAGGTGAGGTCCCGGGATTCCCAAGGTTGGTTTGTAAGGTCTGAAGTCAAGGGTACTGGCTCACATACGGAGAAAGAGGTGAGGCTCTGTTTCAGATGGTAAAGGATATAGGCTCACATACGGGGAAAAAGGTGAGGTCCTGTTTAGAAACACCTGTGGGTCGTTCTCCTGCGTCCTGAGAAAGGACACCCTAAATTGGTACTAAATTCCTAAGTTGTAAATTCTATATTCATGTACTTCTGAATTAAAGGTACCTTTTGTTTGTTTGTCTATTGCTTGGCTTATTCATCCATTTTTGGTTTGTTTGTCTGTTGAGGAAACAGTGCTTTGAGTAAATGTGGGAAGTTTGTGTGTGACGCAGTGTATATGTGAGAGTTTGAACGACTGTGCTTAACCAGCTGATGTGTTTTTGTGAAGTGATTTATTGTATTTTTATAGTGTATTTTGGTGAAAAGCGTATTTTAGTGTGGTGCCAATTGTGAATTATTGTTCAATATGTCAAAAAATTTGTCAAAAGCAGTAAAGTTGTTTGAACAATGGGAAATCCAGGTCATGACTCCCGCTAGAAAGGAAGGAGTTAGTGGAGTTTCAGACCAAAATGGTTGGCTTAACTAAAGTAAGCGTTAAAAAGAGTGAATGCTTGTCATTGAGTGAAGCATTTGTTTTTGTGAAACTGCTGGTTGTTCATTAAGTATTTGTGAATGGTGAACGAGTGCATGCATGTGTGTGAATGAAACTTTTTATGCTGTAAAAGTGCTGGCTTTGGCGCGACTTGGTTGCTGATTGTTGTTGATTGTATTTGAATAACACATTTTTGTTTGCATCAGTTACCATTTATTGTTTGTAATGTCTAAAATTCTATGAGCACTTTTATTTTATTATTAACTCCCAGAGTGAGACAGTGATATATTTAAGAATAATGAGATATTATTAGAGCATAAATAAACTAGATGTTTTTTTTTCATTAATGAAGTATAGTGTGAAATTATGGCGCGGACGACGTTTGTTGTAGATGAAGTGTGGACAAATAGATTGGTAGATGAAATATGGACAAATAAGTTGTATAAATCTTGTTGAATCATGTGAACATTCTGAATTCCTGTTTCTTAGCTTGTGTGTAGGAGAAAAGGTGGGGGCTGCCCAGAGTGTTAGAGAGCTGAGTTGGCTGACGTCAGAGGTGTTGCTTATGTGTATGTGTATATGAGAAAGAGAGAGAGAGAGAGAGAGAGAGAGACCCATAAGCCCACTTTGTAAAGAATTAGGATAAGTAAAACAATGAATTGTAAAGTTATATGTAGTGTGAGTGTAATATGCCATAAAATCTATATGTTTTCGGCTGCTTCTGGTGGTGGTTTGGTTTTTAGTTAAGTATGTGTTAAGTTGAGTTTTTGACACCACATAAATTGGAGAGGAGGTTTGAAGGATGAGGAGCAGATAGCAAATAGTTAAGGTAGTAGAGACAATTAAATGCATGTCATTAAGACTAGTAGTAGTCCAAGGATTAAAATGAATTGGAAAGGAGTTTAAGGTAATGACAATATAAATGAGTTAATTTAAGAAGAACATATGTGTGTTAATGAAGTGCCTAGCTGTTGTGTGTGTAAAAGGTAGCTACCACACCTGATTTACAAAAAAGGCTGCGTCCCAAATCGGCCAATGTATAAAGGTTGTAATGATCACTGGATTGTTTTGGGTTCTTGAGTGTTGGAACTGTTGTTGTGTGATGGTTGAACAGACATGGTGGATACTTTGATGATTGAGAATAAGCGAAATGTCTGATTTCTGTATTAGGTTGATCTATATCTCTCATGAGGAGAGGACAGTTGAGTTGTGTACAACTATGTAAAAAGGACATGATTGGTTGTGCCCAAAAAGGTCAACAGTGAATGATTGTTTGTTGGCAGCTCCAGTGAATGAGCAATGTGAAAATGACACAGTGAAACTATTATGTCCCCTAACAAAGATAAAAAGCAGCCTTTTAAAATTACAGTTAATAAAACATGAAGAAGTTAAATTCCTAGGTTAATTGATCTCTGTTAAAGGTAAAAGATTAGAAAATGGCAGAATAGAAGCCATTTGGGAAAAAAATCCCAAGTTAATCACAAAAAGGCAACTTATGTCTTTCTAAGGTATTTGATTTTATTGCAGAACTTTCATCCCTAAGTATGAAGTCCTCGAGGCTCCCTTAAGCGAAATTGCTGATGGGAAGGGTCTACAGGCCCACAGTGCACTTAGCTGGAACATTGAAGCGGACAAGGCCTTTAAAACAACGAAAAGAGCTCTGAAGACAACAACAACAACAATGGGAAAAATCCTGGATCCAAACAGACCATTCTCTCAGACAGTGAATGAATAAGGAGGATATATGACGTCAGTATTACTTCAGAGTCTTAGAGATAAACTAAGACCAATAAATTCTATTTTTGCTAAATTAGAGCTTATAGTAGCAGGCCCTGAATGTGTTTGACAGTTGTGCCAGCTGAATAAAAAAGTGGTAAATGATTCAATAGACTTACGTAAGTTAACAGAAATTTGACCTTGTTGGTACCAAACTATGTTTCTTAATTGCTGAAAAAAAAAAAAAAAAAAACTGATAACATGACGGCAGCCAGATGGCTGAGGTTTAACAATGTATTACTTAAAATGCCTAACATCAAAATGAAAATATATAAAGTATTTAATCCTAATAACATTCTTTCCACAGAAAATGAAGGTGAAACAAATGCTTGTTTTAATGTTGTTAATGAAGTTTGCTTTCCTAGACCAGATGTACAGGAAACTACAAAATCCAGATATGGAGCTGTTTGTTGATTAATCTTCATACAGAAGAAGAAGCTGTGTGGGGATGGGGGCCCGCATGATTGCTGTGCTGATGTTAACCAAGTTTGCTCCCATAGGCAAACCTATTTCAAATCCAGACTTGGAGTTGTTCGTGGACGGATCAGCCTCCAGGTGTTCAGACACAGGCCGTAATACGGTGGGTTATGCAGTGGTAGATTCACACTGAACCCTGAAATTCTACTTATTGACAAATCAACTTTCGGCCAAAGCGGCTGAGCTAATTGCTCTGACTGAGGCGTGTAAACTAGTGAAAGGTAAATTAGTTAACATTTACACTGACAGTCGGTGTACTCCATGATTTTGGTAATCTTTGGAAACATATAGGTTTTCTGACGTCCAATGAGAAGCCAATTAACCACCATGGCCTTATTTCTGAGCTAATGGATACTGTTCTGGTACCTAAATGAGTTTCTGTTACTAAATGTGCTGCACACATTCTTTTTATTTGACCTAATTTCTACAGGCAACAAGACCAAAGACGTAGCTGTAAAGTTGGCCAGTGCAGTTTCACTTCATGATTTTGCACACTAACACCAGATACACACTGACATTGAAAGAGCAGCCAGGCACAGACAAGCTAATCTGCTAAAATATGAGTTTGTCTACCATTCAGTTATCTTCTTCTGACAAGGACCATGAAACTTGGAAGTTAGCGGGATGCTATGTTTCTGACAGCATTTGGTATGGGCCTAAAAAAAAAAAATTATATATTTTGCCTTCCTTCACACACTTTGCTAGATTGACCAACGGCAAAGACCATGTGTCAAAAGGGGGGAGGGTGGATGCAATCCTTCATAACATCACATTGGTTCACAATAGGGTTTACAATTTTTGCACAAAATTTTGTGAACAATGAGTCATCTGCGCCACAAATAATGTAGGTCATGGACTTCCCAAATACAAGACGCAGGAGCCGTAGCTTAGGCCTTAATGAGTAAAATCAAAAGTGGGGTATTCCTGAACGAATAGGGTCCGACAATGGAACACCATTCATAAACAAAGCACTTCAATCCCTGTCAGAGTATATGGGATTTGACCTAAAACAACACTGTGTATACCATCCCTCCAGTGGAGGTGCAGTTGAGCGTGAAAATGGTACCCTGAAAAACAAATTGCCGAAATGTTGTGAGGAAACAGGTCTTGGATGGGTAAAAGTGGTTCCTTTAGTTCTGTGTATATGAAAACACGGGTCAGGACCAAAGCAAAATTGAGCCCATCTGAAATTCTATTTAAAAAAAAAAAAAAAAAATTATTATTATTTTGTATGTCTGTAAGTTCTGTTATTTTTGGAGACTAGCTCTGCTAATGAGACAAGTTCTGCTTTTGAAACTAGACAGTAGTTCCTGTTTTTGACAATGTAAAGAGTTTCTTCTGTTTTAACTTTTTATGAATAACAATTTGAGTTAGCTTTGAAATCTGCCCGGAGATAGAATGTTCTAGATATTGGCATATAAGGTAACGACTAAGGCTTCGGCCAACACCCTGAAGTGGGTATAAGTAGTGTGACTTTTCTTTGTCTCATTGCTCATTCTCTGATGGACTGTAGGTTGACTGTAGATGAGATGTGTCCTATTGCAATAAATAATGCGCAATAAACCTATTTGAATTAATCCAGGGGGGTCCCTGATGAGTTTAAGACAAGAGACCAAATTGCGGCCAGCTTTGATAGTTTGTTTTTCTGGTGGTCTACAATTAACAAAAATGTGGACTGGATGAACTATATTTATTATAATTAACAGCGATTCGTAAATTACACCAGAGATGCTGTAAGTGGCATACATGAGCAACTTGATAAGACTAGTCTAATGGCTTGGCAAAACAGAATAGCTCTTGATTTCTTATTGGCAGAAAAAGGAGGGGTTTGCAGAATGTTTGGGGAGCAATGTTGGGCCAAGGGAATGCCATGATATGGCAGCCCAAACCATCACTGATCCACCCCCATGCTTCACTCTGGGCATGCAACAGTCTGGGTGGTACGCTTCTTTGGGGCTTCTCCACACCGTAACTCTCCCGGATGTGGGGAAAACAGTAAAGGTGGACTCATCAGAGAACAATACATGTTTCACATTGTCCACAGCCCAAGATTTGCGCTCCTTGCACCATTGAAAATGACGTTTGGCATTGGCACGAGTGACCAAAGGTGCCAAACCTATAGCAGCCCGGCCGTGTATATTGACCCTGTGGAGCTCCCGACGGACAGTTCTGGTGGAAACAGGAGAGTTGAGGTGCACATTTAATTCTGCCGTGATTTGGGCAGCCGTGGTTTTATGTTTTTTGGATACAATCCGGGTTAGCACCCGAACATCCCTTTCGGACAGCTTCCTCTTGCGTCCACAGTTAATCCTGTTGGATGTGGTTTGTCCTTCTTGGTGGTATGCTGACATTACCCTGGATACCGTGGCTCTTGATACATCACAAAGACTTGCTGTCTTGGTCACAGATGCGCCAGCAAGACGTGCACCAACAATTTGTCCTCTTTTGAACTCTGGTATGTCACCCATAATGTTGTGTGCATTGCAATATTTTGAGCAAAACTGTGCTCTTACCCTGCTAATTGAACCTTCACACTCTGCTCTTACTGGTGCAATGTGCAATTAATGAAGATTGGCCACCAGACTGGTCCAATTTAGCCATGAAACCTCCCACACTAAAATGACAGGTGTTTCAGTTTCATTGTCCAACCCCTGTATGTATGTATGTATGAATACTATTTGAAAACTGTGGCACAAACTTTTGTTTGACCATGCTGGCTAGCAAGAGACAGAATCATAGATTAGTTGGGGGTGGGTTGAATAGTGTGTTATCTACAAGCATATGCATGACAAAAGAGGACTGATAGTGCTCTAATGGTTATGTAGAAGGAGGGGTTATGTCCTGAGGATCTCAGATTTTCAGTCAAGCTAGTGTTAAATAAAGCTGAGGACAAAGACCCAAGACGAGTTAAAAACTCTGCATTGGTCAATCATCAGACAACTATTCACACCTTCTTTTGTGAAGTACTAGCTCATTATCTATGGAACGTGTGCAAATGAACTAGATGGAGCCACAAAGCATGATGGGTGAAGTCAAACTACACCTATTTATCTCAGTAGAAAAGTTATTTACATTTAATCCTAAACACAAACAAGGAATTGAAAGGCTATTCTGTAAAGTGAAATGACATGAACTTAGATAAAGCTTTTATGATAAGAATCTAAGTCATGTAAAATGCTGTATGTATATTTGTGTGAATTAGTTTCTACTGTATATGAGGAACAATAAGAAAACTAGAAGAGGAAACACCCACCTATAGATTTATCTGTATTTATGGTGTAGAAATATTTACTGTGCACTTGTGTGTCTGTGAACTGTTTGATTTACTACTGTGGTCAAGCCTCCACTTCAAAATGCTCAATCAAATCAGCTCCCACATTGTTTGTGAAGATGTGTGTATACTAAACATTATGGTAAAAGCATCTGGCGGAACTATTTAGGATAGAATTTCAGGTTTTAAAATAAAAGGTTTGGTAATAACTGGACATTATGATTTTACTTTCAATTTAAAGTCAACTAAAACATAATCTAAGCTCATTTCCATTTTAATTGAGATTGTTATTAAATAGAATAATCTTGATTACATGAATTGTTATTGTTATTAAAAGGAATTATCTTGTTTCCACAGAACAATTCCACTTCATAATGATAGTACACAACATGTAGGTTAAAAATACATTCTAGAAATGTGACCGTTTAAAAGGCCTTTATTATAAAGTTTAAGGGTACCATAAAAATAGGGTTTAAATCAGGGGTGGGCAATTAAATTTTCCAAGGGGCCACATAAGCTACTTTCAAAATGTGTAACGGCTGTCTAAAAGCTTTCATTACAAAGCGTACAAAATGTTTTTAATGAGGATTTGCACTCACATACCTATGAACAAGGTCTGCTAGTTTTAGCATGTGAACGGCGGGTTTAGACAGACTTTGAGCTGGATATTTGTGCTGGACTTGGCATCCCTGGGTAGAGTTGAATTGTTTGGTGTTGGTTCCAGTTGCTGCTGGAGGTAAACAGACCAAGTACAAGTACAGTCTGTGTTCCTGTAGTTATGAACTGCTCTCATTCTCAGCAGTTTGAACAGGATTTGAACGGAAGGTAAAGCTCTTATTTTCAGGTTTTGTTTCCTTCACTTTATTAATCTTTATGTTTCCTCAGTGAGCTCGTATCACTGCTCAGAATGTAGAAAGTGCTTCAGTAAATCCAACAGTTCACATATTTCTACACCATAAATACAGATAAATCTATAGGTGGGTGTTTCCTCTTCTAGTTTTCTTATTGTTCCTCATATACAGTAGAAACTAATTCACACAAATATACATACAGCATTTTACATGACTTAGATTCTTATCATAAAAGCTTTATCTAAGTTCATGTCATTTCACTTTACAGAATAGCCTTTCAATTCCTTGTTTGTGTTTAGGATTAAATGTAAATGACTTTTCGTTTTGAACTCGTCTTGGGTCTTTGTCCTCAGCTCTATTTAAGGACTAAACTCTAGACCTGTAGCTGAGTCACTTGGTAAGAAGGATCTTCTGCAGGTTCTTCATTAGAAACGACCTGCTGGAGACACCAGCTTTGTTAAAGTGGCTGCCAGGATTCTAACAGGAAGGTAAAGGGTTTTCTTGTTTGTTTCTTTTACATTTATGTTGCATTTGTTGTTCTTTTTATTTTATTTTGTTATTTAATATTATCAGGTTAATATATTCAGACTGTTTAAAATAGCTTTATGCTCATAGTTGTGGTGATTTATGAAGCCTTTTTTACTCCCAGCACACCAAAGATTTACACTTGTGAGCTAATTATTAGTCCTGTCATGAACTGGATTAGATTTGCTTGGTGCAGGACTGATGTTGAGAAAGTCAGATCTCTTATATCTTTATTTATATCAAGTTATTTATAGTTATTTAGTTATTAATATCTGCAGTATTTATAAGTATTTTATCCTGATGTTCTTTGAATTCAGATTCTCACTTAGACGTGAAGTGAATTTAATGTTTTTATTACTAGGTGATGAGTTTAATATTATTGTGGTATTAATGTAGTAAAAGTAATTCTAATTAATCGACTCGTTTCTTTGTTTCTGTTGCTTTCCAAGGAAACAGTTTCTACAGTCTTATCAAAGCATAAACATGAAGAACTTTCATCACTGCTCAGAGTGTGGGAAGAGTTTTACTACGCAGAGTAATCTCCAACAACACCAGCGCATTCACACAGGAGAGAAGCCATGTCACTGCTCAGAGTGTGGGAAGAGTTTTACTACGCAGGGTAATCTCCAACGACACCAGCGCATTCATACAGGAGAGAAGCCATATCACTGCTCAGAGTGTGGGAAGAGTTTTACTACGCAGAGTCATCTCCAAGGACACCAGCGCATTCATACAGGAGAGAAGCCATATCACTGCTCAGAGTGTGGAAAGAATTTTACTATGCAGAGTCATCTCAAACAACACCAGCACATTCACACAGGAGAGAAACCATATTACTGCTTAGATTGTGGAAATAATTTTACTGTGCAGAGTAATCTCAAACTACACCAGCGTATTCACACAGGAGAGAAGCCATATCACTGCTCAGGGTGTGGAAACAGTTTTTCTTGTCGGAGTACGCTCCAAAAACACCAGCGCATTCACACAGGAGAGAAGCCATTTCAGTGTTCAGAGTGTGAAAAGAGTTTTACTCAAAGCAGTGACCTTAAAGTACACCAGCGTGTTCACACAGGAGAGAAGCCATATCACTGCTTAGAGTGTGGAAAAAGTTTTACTCAACGGAGTACACTCCAACAACACCAGCGTATTCACACAGGAGAGAAGCCGTATTACTGCTCAGAGTGTGGAAAGAGTTTTACTCAAAGTGGTGACCTTAAAGTACACCAGCGTGTTCACACTGGAGAGAAGCCATATCACTGCTCAGAGTGTGGAAAGAGTTTTGCTCAACATGTTAACCTAAAAAAACACCAACGTATTCACACAGGAGAGAAACCGTATCACTGCTCTGAGTGTGGAAAGAGTTTTGCTCAACAGGGTACCCTTCAAAACCACCAGCGTATTCACACAGGAGAGAAACCATATCACTGCACAGAGTGTGGAAAGAGTTTTACTCAAAGTAGTGCCCTTAAAGTACATCAGCGTATTCACTGTAAGTTGTGAGATTCTTTTTTACCATGGGTCAACTATGTAACTTTACTGCAGCTTGTATTTAAATGAAAGGTTTACATTGCTGTCTTCAGGATTTCCTCTTTAGTGATATTTAATGTTAATAGCTGTTCTGATCTAAAAGATGCTGCTGCCTTTGACCTTTAAAACTGAGAAGTGATTTGTGAGATAATTAAAATGAGTGAAATGTTTATTTTGTACTTTGGTTTTATATTATTTGTACAAACATTTGTTTTATGCAACTTTAAACCTGTAATAAAAGATGAACATTTTAAATGTATCTTTATTTGCTTTAACTAAGCTAAAGTTTTTAACAGGGAAAAAAATGACAGTTTGTGTAGCAGGGCATATACCCACATACCCGATTCTACACTGACAGCCCTTCAGTTATGGACCTGCCAGACAGAAACGATGGAGAGCTTTACTGTTGTTGAGCAAAACAGATCTTCAAGTGAGATGACTGAGGTTCATGTATTTTTCTTTTAAGAATAATTAAAAGCTGATGCTTTAAACCTCATACTTTCCTAATACTTTTATTCTACACTGTCTACATTTCTTTTAGTCTTCTGCCATGTGCAGTGCAAGAATTCACTAAATTACACAGCAGTTCTCTTTTTATTTACTTATTTATTTTTGCCATTGACAAAATTGATTGTAAGCATTTATAAAGGTCATGCCACGTTCATTAGGTGAAATAAAGCCAGAATTAAAGATGGCAGAAGAACAGGGTGGTATTCTTACTTTCAGTGATTAAATTACTCAGGTTAGAAAGTCCTGATACACAGCACATGCTCACCTGACTCTCAAATATGCTACCTTTAATCATTAAAGAGGGTAATGATACCCATAAGGGGATTGAACCTGCAACCTTGGCGTTATCAGCACCACGCTCTGACCAACTGAGCTAACCGGCCAGTTCAGCTTTTCAATTTAGATCTTTGTACATAATTCTACGGTCTTCGGTGACTTATCAGGTGGATATTTGTGCTATATTTAGCGAGTTTTCAGACCCTCTAGTGACTTTTTATGGTGTTATTGGAGACTTTTGGAGACTTTGAGGTAAAAGCACATATCGTTCTGCAGTTACTGTCCTCACCGAGCAGCGGGTGATGCTGTTGTTTTGTTGATTTATTTTACCCAATACCATCAATTTGTCCTACCGAGCATGTGCACATCTGTTTTTGATTGGAACGCCTATAATTCTGTGCTACCTTTGCCTAATTTATTTCTGTTAGCGGTTAGTAATGTGTGGTTTTAGTTTTAATTCCTTTAAAAGTATAAAGTTTAAGTGTATGTAATGCCATTATTATGTGACTTATTTTGTATTCTATTTCAGATCTATGCAAGGTGCTCAGATTAGCTATGTGATTGCATACAGTTGAATAACAGTTGTTTATCTAATGCTATGTGTTAACCTTACATTAACACATAGCAAGTAAGTACATATGTAAAGGTTGTGTCTAATAAAGTTCATTACTGAGTAAACATGTTGAGCATTTATTACGTTATCTTGTACTTAGCTGTTTGTATATGTAAAACAATGTTGTTGCTTTTCCCTTGTCAGTTCAGTTCTAATTATTTGTTCCTCGCTCCATGTTTTTGTAGCTATAGATAAGATCTGTGTGATCTATAGTTTTCTCACTGGGATCTTATCCAAAATGGTATGATTAATCACGGAGGTAAAACCTTAGAAGATATTCCTCATAGAGGTTTAGAATATTATTTACTACATGCCTGAGATACATGTAAACATACTACATGTTTACTATATGGCTGAGATACAGATCAATGGATCTATTGAGATGTGCTACCTATAGTTTATAATTATAGCCAGCCAATAGCTACTTTCCTTACTAAGAAGTTGGCAACACTGGCAGTGACCCACAGTATCCTCAGTGCAGGACTATCAGCCAATCACACAAATACCACAGAAAAGACCGGGAAAGTAAAAACACAAGTTTAGTAATTAGTGTAAAATGGAGAAACTGTAAACATGAAACATGAAGAACAGTGGAGCCAAAATACAGAAAAGGTTCAGAGCTTTTACTTCATCAGATAGTTTATCAGTTCGTTTAGTCTGCAGTTTGAGTAGAGACTATCGGCCTCGTCTCAAATGACGCCTACTCCCTACTTAGGGCACTACTTAAAATTAACATTATACACCTGAGATTTTTGTTTACGTGAACAATGTCTGAAATTGGACGAGCTTGATTAGTTTGTAATCTGTGTTAAGATGATGAATGAACTTAAACACTTGCTTTTTAAGCTGTTAATTACTTATTTATTTATTTATAAAAATAAAATAAAAGTAAGAGAGAGTTAAAGGTTCTTCTGTATAAAGTGTTTTGTGTGGTTTTGTAGGCAGCAGTGAGCGACTTTTCTGGTACATGGTTAAGAAAAGGTTGAATACAGATGATTTGTTGTGGTGTTTTGTACTAAATGCAGGTGAAAGAGGATCAGCAGCAGCAGCTGAGCGGTGTGTTTGGTTCTCTGTGTGTTTTGTCACTGTTTCAGGATCTTTTATTTGAAAAGCTGCGTGTAGAACAGAGAAAGTAAAAGACGACACACAGCGGAGTGAAAGGCTGAACGACGGACGTCTATAAGAAGCAGCTTGTTTACATCATCTCTTGCTTTTAAACTACTACACAATTACTGAACCCGCTCCATTATGCTTTACACCTCAGTGTATATTATCTGGAAACAGATTCTCTTCATATAGAAATATGCTTTACATTTGCTTGATGGTAATAACTCTTAGTGAAGTCTTAATGAACAATTAAAACATCAATTCAGGTTTTTAGTTCAACTGAGAAAAAATATTAACAGTAGCTAAACTTCCTAAACCCCAGAATCTACACGTACAAATCCTACATTCATTCCACAAAGTTCACAAAATACATTATTTAATGAGTGAAAACTTGATGTTTGGAGCTCCTCTGGTGTGCAGGCTGGTACTGTGTATCAGCACTACTTACTGTGTGCAGGACCTGAGTCGTATCTGCTCCAGTCACTGGTTAGCGGCATTAAGCTCAGTCAAGAACTTTAGGAAATATATAGTTTAGATAGTTCACACATATAAGAACACACAAAACCTCTTAGATGTGTATTATTAAAGTCTGTTTCAGCTGCTTGAATGGGGTTAGTGTAGAATTATGTACAAAGATCTAAAGAGAGAATAGATGAACTGGCCGGTTAGCTCAGTTGGTTAGAGCGTGGTGCTAATAACACCAAGGTCATGTAGTTGAACTTTGTTTACAGGTGAACTTTGTTTATAGTTGAACTTTGTTTATAGTTGAACTTTGTTTACAGTTGAACTTTGTTTATAGCTGAACTTTGTTTGTAGTTGAACTTTGTTTATAGTTGAACTTTGTTTACAGGTGAACTTTGTTTATAGCTGAACTTTGTTTATAGTTGAACTTTGTTTATAGTTGAACTTTGTTTACAGGTGAACTTTGTTTATAGCTGAACTTTGTTTATAGTTGAACTTTGTTTATAGTTGAACTTTGTTTACAGTTGAACTTTGTTTATAGCTGAACTTTGTTTATAGTTGAACTTTGTTTATAGTTGAACTTTGTTTATAGTTGAACTTTGTTTATAGCTGAACTTTGTTTATAGTTGAACTTTGTTTATAGTTGAACTTTGTTTACAGGTGAACTTTGTTTATAGTTGAATTTTGTTTATAGTTGAATTTTGTTTACAGTTGAACTTTGTTTATAGTAAAATTTTGTTTATAGTTGAATTTTGTTTATAGTTGAACTTTGTTTACAGTTGAACTTTGTTTATAGTTGTACGTTGTTTACAGTTGAACTTTGTTTATAGTTGAACTTTGTTTACAGTTGAATTTTGTTTATAGTTGAATTTTGTTTATAGTTGAACTTTGTTTACAGTTGAACTTTGTTTATAGTTGTACGTTGTTTACAGTTGAACTTTGTTTATAGTTGAACTTTGTTTACAGTTGAACTCTGTTTACAGGTGAACTTTGTTTATAGTTGAACTTTGTTTATAGATGAACTGTGTTTATAGTTGAACTTTGTTTATAGTTGAACTTTGTTTACAGTTGAACTTTGTTTACAGTTGTACGTTGTTTACAGTTGAACTTTGTTTACAGTTTAACTTTGTTTACAGTTGAACTTTGTTTACAGTTGAATTTTGTTTACAGTTGAACTTTGTTTATAGTTGTACATTGTTTACAGTTGAACTTTGTTTACAGTTGAACTGTAGAGTTTTATAGTCACAGTCAGGTGAAAAGTGTAAGCGAGTGTCCTTAATTGTGTACTTAATTATCACTGCACCATCTACACTAAACATGTTACTGTACCTCTAAACCATGTATTACGGTACCCAAAGCGTTAAAGAGGGTAAAACTGCTGTTTACAGTTTAATAAACATTATTTACCGCGTTCTGATGCACAAAATCCACTCAGTTCAAGAAGAGCATCGACTCTGTTATTAATGAAATACATTTCAGACATTTTTACTGGAGGAATTTGATGTGGTCGGATCTCAAACTCATGTGAAGTGTCTGTTCGGTTGTTAATACCACTTTTTGAAGAGCAATAAAATAAACAAAACAAATTGTTATCAGGTGCCACCCCGACATCCATGAAAAACACTTACTCTGGTACTAATCTTGTGGTTTTGAGATAATTTTACTGTAGGAATTCAAAATCACTTTTTGCTGCCTGGTGCCACAGTAGCTTCAGTTTATAACAATAACAACAGCCCATTACAACAGTCTAAAGCAGGGGTGCACAACATACGGCCCGCGGGCCAGATCCGGCCCGGCAAAACTCTCGATCCGGCCCGCCAAATAAAGTGCTGATGCATTTTTAAATAAATGATGCTGTCACTTTAAATTCACCGGGTAATTCCATGAAATTGCGACTGAAAAGTAAATGATGTAAATACAAGTTACCTCAGCGGTACCGTGTGTTTGTCCAAACCAAGTACGAGTAAAAAAAGTAAAGTGGTTCTCGAGCAGAGGAAATTTAACCCTGAATGGACATACAGGTATTTTCTCATGTCTGCTGTGCTTGCGACCACATTAATCAGCTGGTGTCAGAAAGACGCTGCAGTATCTCCCACTGACCAACACATTTCTTCTAACTACCTGATTTGATATAACTGTATTTAGTGCTGGGTGATTTTCACGATTAATTCGAATGAACGTTTTCACATGATGTTAGAAATGTGACAATCGCGATTGTTTACATACTTTATATTTTAATTAAAATACCAACATGTCATGAAGCAGAAACTGACCAGATGCTCGCGGAATATAAATCAGGGAAAGTTTAATATTAAAAGGGCAAAAACAGTGTACAAAATCCAAAACCAGAGGATAAACAGACAGGCAGGAAACGGAAGACAGCAAGGATTATACACGGTAATGGTTAGATTTAGAAATAAGGACACAAACACGATCGGCAAAACTTCACAACGAGACTCAAACAGAAGAGTTTAAATAAGATTCATGGAACCGAACACAGCTGAACTGAATCAAAACTCCGGAGACGGTGAGCGCGATCAGGATTGGCTGACCGGGGACATGTGATAGTCATGTGACAGTCCAGGGGCTCATGGAAATTGTAGTCCATATGGTTAGACGTGGAATGTGCCCCCTCCATCCACTCCCCAATCACAAGAGGACAAAATCAAAGCTGAGCTGAGTGTTTACTTGATGTCCCCCAGTGTAGATACTGTGTATGTAAAGAACTGTTTGTGGTTTTGCACTTTTCTTATGCTGCACATTATTTAAAGTGAGTTGTTTGTGAGTTTTTTATATAAAGGATATAGCTAATTAAGATGTCTATTTTGTTCAAATTATTGTTAATTATTGTTATATTGTTATAAAGTTTGATTTCCTTGAAAGGATAATTATAGGTGGTGCTGTTACTATTTTTGCATTTCTGCCGTCTTTTAAAAAAAATTTTTTCAATTGCATTATACAAAAACAAAAAAGAAATTGCAATCGAGACTCGATAATACACTTGAAAATACTCGATTTTTTTTTTTCAATATCACCCAGCCCTAACTGTATTACAAATTCATGTGGACAGATCTGTAAAAATGAAATGTGTGGCCCTCTGGTTTAGGTGTTTATGTGAAATCGGCCCTTGGTATAAAGAAGTTGTGCACCCCTGCTCTAACCAATTGAGCTAATCCATTAAGTTTTTGTTTTTAAATCTTTGTACATAATTCTACACTAACTACATTCAACCAGCTGCATGGCAGCATAAAAAACATTTGAGATTCTGCACACTTTCAGTGAAGATCTGCAGAAATGAGCGGCTCCTAAACTGAATTTGGTTGTTATTGCACCAGAAATGCAGCAGTTTCATGTTATTTTAATGATCCGAGATCTCTGTTCTGACTTGCTGCTTAAGCCCGGCTAGCTCAGTCAGTAGAGCATGAGACGCTTAATCTCAGGGTCATGGGTTCGAGCCCCACGTTGGGTGAGTAGCTTTGTTTAACATCTACGCAAACCAAAAGAACATTCTTCCAATTTGGACAGAACTGAAGGGCTGTCAGTGTAGAATCGGGTATGTGGGTATATGCACTGCACTTGGACATCAGTTGGTTAGAGCGTGGTGCTAATAACGCCAAGGTCGTGGGTTTGATCTCCGTACGTACACTTTTGGACTTAAACTAACGAACGAGTGAGCTTTCTCTAACTAGTGGTTTCAATACAACATCACATCAGCAAGAAAAAATGTGATTTGTAAGGTGTTGCAGGCAGCAAAGACGACTTTTCTGGTACATAGGAAAGAACAAATAAATATTACAAAATATTACCACAAATATCAGCAAGTAACTTTGTTTAACTGCCTTTGAAAATCAAAGGTCTCCTTGTTCTGAATTTATTATTAGCTAAACTTAAAAAAGCCAAATTAAAATCTTTACTGTTTAACTGACTTTTAAAGTGGAGTTTATAATCATGTGGAGATCATCATCCTCATCTAGTGGTGCTAGAGATACATTACATCTTATTAAATGGGTACAGATTTGTGACTTTATTATTATTATTATTAATGTCTTTTTTATTCTTTTTAATAGTATTTGCATTATTTTATTTGCATTTTTCATACTGTCTCAACTTTTTCTGATTTGGGGTTATAACAGACTTGGGAAGAAAGAAGTTTAAGGTGAAAATTATCACATTTACCATTTTGTAATGTACAGAAATCTTCTCTTTTATGTTTTTAAATATTCAGTTTGTCTTTTATTTAATTTAGTTTTAATATCTGAATCCATTTAGATGATAAATATTTAAGAAAAGAAGAAATCAGAAAAGGGGGTAAATACTTTTTCACAGCACTGAATAAATAGTGATTAATAAATTGAAAAAGAAATTCTTCATAAATGTATCACTGCCTCACAGATTCTAAAATCACTCCAACAGTTTAATGTTACACTTTCATGTAAATTTTACATTTAATTTGTTCAATCTGACAGTTTCACTTCTGATCCATAATAAACTCTAAACCCCGGGTAGAGGAGCTGAGTGAACGTGGTCTGAACTCTGTGGAGGAGCTTCATTGTATCAGAGACGCTGTAGAAGGACAGAGTTCCTGCTTCATAATCCACATACACTCCTATTCTAGAGGAACTCGGCATTATGGGAATTTCAGTCTCTTTCTTATTGTGCCAGAATGAAAATCTGGATGGAGAACAGAACAAACTCCAGGACT
Source organism: Trichomycterus rosablanca (assembly GCF_030014385.1). Classification (NCBI taxonomy): domain Eukaryota; kingdom Metazoa; phylum Chordata; class Actinopteri; order Siluriformes; family Trichomycteridae; genus Trichomycterus; species Trichomycterus rosablanca. Next base: position 28,371 of record NW_026947074.1, on the reverse strand, counting down.
GATCATTACGTCCAAACTCACACTCATCACCGAATCCCTTCCTGCTGATGCTTTTATATGACACTGCTATATCAACCTCATCATCCCCACTCCACTCAACCTCCCAGTAACAGCGTCCACTCACACTCTCTCTACACACAACCTGAGAGTTATAATCAAATCTATCTGGATGATCAGGATACGACTGTAATGTTCCACTGCAGGTCACCACTTTGTTCTCCTCAGACAGACGGAGGAAATGATTTACTGTGTTTGGATCCAGTGTGAACCGACAAACATCTGGAGAGGAAACACAAAATAAACCAATTAACATAGAAGAGAGAGAGAGTACAGTGTGTACAGTGTGTGTATGTGTGTGTGTGTGTGTGTAGTGTGTGTGTGTGTGTGTGTAATTATACATAGCAACACACAATCCAAACACACACACACCCTACACAATCACACAAACCCTACACAATCAAACACTACACGATCAAAATCTACACAATCACACAAACCCTACACAATCAAATACTACACAATCACACAAAAACTACACAATCACACAAACCCTACACAATCAAACACTACACAATCACACAAACCCTACACAATCACACACTACACAATCAAACACTACACAATAAAAAAAAAACTACACAATCACACAAACCCTACACAAACACTACACAATCACACAAACCCTACACAATCACACAAACCCTACACAATCACAAACTACACAATCAAACACTACACAATCAAACAAACCTAACACAATCACACAAACTCTACACAAACACTACACAATCACACAAACCATACACAATCACACAAACCCTACACAATCACACACTACACAATCAAACACTACACAATCAAACAAACCCTACACAATCACACAAACCCTACACAATCAAACACTACACAATCAAACACTACACAAACACTGCACAATCACACAAAACCCTACACAGTCACAAAAACCCTACACAATCACACAAACCCTACACAATCACACAAACCCTACACAATCAAACCCTACACAATCACACAAACCCTACACAATCACACTAACCCTACACAATCAAACACTACACAATCAAACACTACACGATCACACAAACCCTACACAATCAAACACTACACAAACACTGCACAATCACACAAACCCTACACAATCGCACAAACCCTACACAATCACACAAACCCTACACAATCACACAAACCCTACACAATCAAACACTACACAAACACTGCACAATCACACAAACCCTACACAATCACACAAACCCTACACAATCAAACACTACACAATCAAAAACTACACAATCACACAAACCCTACACAATCACACAAACCCTACACAATCAAACACTACACAATCAAACAAATGCTACACAATCACACAAATCCTACACATCAAACAAACCCTACACAATCACACAAACCTTCACCATCAAACAAACCCAACACAATCACACAAACCCTACACAATCACACACTGCACAATCAAACACTACACAATCAAACAAACACTACACAATCACACAAACCCTACACAATCACACAAACCCTACACTATCAAACAAACCCTACACAACCACACAAACCCTACACAATCACACAAACCCTACACAATCAAACACTACACAATCAAAAACTACACAATCACACAAACCCTACACAATCAAACACTACACAATAAAAAAAAAACTACACAATCACACAAACCCTACACAAACACTACACAATCACACAAACCATACACAATCACACAAACCCTACACAATCACACACTACACAATCAAACACTACACAATCAAACAAACCCTACACAATCACACAAACCCTACACAATCACACAAACCCTACACAATCAAACCCTACACAATCACACAAACCCTACACAATCACACTAACCCTACACAATCAAACACTACACAATCAAACACTACACGATCACACAAACCCTACACAATCAAACACTACACAAACACTGCACAATCACACAAACCCTACACAATCGCACAAACCCTACACAATCACACAAACCCTACACAATCACACAAACCCTACACAATCAAACACTACACAAACACTGCACAATCACACAAACCCTACACAATCACACAAACCCTACACAATCAAACACTACACAATCAAAAACTACACAATCACACAAACCCTACACAATCACACAAACCCTACACAATCAAACACTACACAATCAAACAAATGCTACACAATCACACAAATCCTACACATCAAACAAACCCTACACAATCACACAAACCTTCACCATCAAACAAACCCAACACAATCACACAAACCCTACACAATCACACACTGCACAATCAAACACTACACAATCAAACAAACACTACACAATCACACAAACCCTACACAATCACACAAACCCTACACTATCAAACAAACCCTACACAACCACACAAACCCTACACAATCACACAAACCCTACACAATCAAACACTACACAATCAAAAACTACACAATCACACAAACCCTACACAATCAAACACTACACAATAAAAAAAAAACTACACAATCACACAAACCCTACACAAACACTACACAATCACACAAACCCTACACAATCACACAAACCCTACACAATCACAAACTACACAATCAAACACTACACAATCAAACAAACCTAACACAATCACACAAACTCTACACAAACACTACACAATAACACAAACCATACACAATCACACAAACCCTACACAATCACACACTACACAATCAAACACTACACAATCAAACAAACCCTACACAATCACACAAACCCTACACAATCAAACACTACACAATCAAACACTACACAAACACTGCACAATCACACAAAACCCTACACAGTCACAAAAACCCTACACAATCACACAAACCCTACACAATCACACAAACCCTACACAATCAAACCCTACACAATCACACAAACCCTACACAATCACACTAACCCTACACAATCAAACACTACACAATCAAACACTACACGATCACACAAACCCTACACAATCAAACACTACACAAACACTGCACAATCACACAAACCCTACACAATCGCACAAACCCTACACAATCACACAAACCCTACACAATCACACAAACCCTACACAATCAAACACTACACAAACACTGCACAATCACACAAACCCTACACAATCACACAAACCCTACACAATCAAACACTACACAATCAAAAACTACACAATCACACAAACCCTACACAATCACACAAACCCTACACAATCAAACACTACACAATCAAACAAATGCTACACAATAACACAAATCCTACACATCAAACAAACCCTACACAATCACACAAACCTTCACCATCAAACAAACCCAACACAATCACACAAACCCTACACAATCACACACTGCACAATCAAACACTACACAATCAAACAAACACTACACAATCACACAAACCCTACACAATCACACAAACCCTACACTATCAAACAAACCCTACACAACCACACAAACCCTACACAATCACACAAACCCTACACAATCAAACACTACACAATCAAAAACTACACAATCACACAAACCCTACACAATCAAATACTACACAATCACACAAAAACTACACAATCACACAAACCCTACACAATCAAACACTACACAATCACACAAACCCTACACAATCACACACTACACAATCAAAAAAAAACTACACAATCACACAAACCCTACACAAACACTACACAATCACACAAACCCTACACAATCACACAAACCCTACACAATCACAAACTACACAATCAAACACTACACAATCAAACAAACCTAACACAATCACACAAACTCTACACAAACACTACACAATCACACAAACCCTACACAATCACACACTACACAATCAAACACTACACAATCAAACAAACCCTACACAATCACACAAACCCTACACAATCAAACAAACCCTACACAATCACACAAACCCTACACAATCAAACCCTACACAATCAAACACTACACAATCACACAAACCCTACACAATCACACAAACCCTACACAATCAAACACTACACAATCAAACACTACACGATCACACAAACCCTACACAATCAAACACTACACAAACACTGCACAATCACACAAACCCTACACAATCGCACAAACCCTACACAATCACACAAACCCTACACAATCACACAAACCCTACACAATCAAACACTACACAAACACTGCACAATCACACAAACCCTACACAATCACACAAACCCTACACAATCAAACACTACACAATCAAAAACTACACAATCACACAAACCCTACACAATCACACAAACCCTACACAATCAAACACTACACAATCAAACAAATGCTACACAATCACACAAATCCTACACATCAAACAAACCCTACACAATCACACAAACCTTCACCATCAAACAAACCCAACACAATCACACAAACCCTACACAATCACACACTGCACAATCAAACACTACACAATCAAACAAACACTACACAATCACACAAACCCTACACAATCACACAAACCCTACACTATCAAACAAACCCTACACAACCACACAAACCCTACATAATCAGACAAACCCTACACAATCAAACACTACACGATCAAAATCTACACAATCACACAAACCCTACACAATCACACAAACCCTACACAATCAAATACTACACAATCACACAAAAACTACACAATCACACAAACCCTACACAATCAAACCCTACACAATCACACACTACACAATCAAACACTACACAATAAAAAAAAAACTACACAATCACACAAACCCTACACAATCAAACCCTACACAATCACACAAACCCTACACAATCACACTAACCCTACACAATCAAACACTACACAATCAAACACTACACGATCACACAAACCCTACACAATCAAACACTACACAAACACTGCACAATCACACAAACCCTACACAATCGCACAAACCCTACACAATCACACAAACCCTACACAATCAAACCCTACACAATCACACAAACCCTACACAATCACACTAACCCTACACAATCAAACACTACACAATCAAACACTACACGATCACACAAACCCTACACAATCAAACACTACACAAACACTACACAATCAAACAAACCCTACACAATCACACAAACCCTACACAATCAAACACTACACAATCAAACACTACACAAACACTGCACAATCACACAAAACCCTACACAATTACACAAACCCTACACAATCACACAAACCCTACACAATCACACAAACCCTACACAATCACACAAACCCTACACAATCACACTAACCCTACACAATCAAACACTACACAATCAAACACTACACGATCACACAAACCCTACACAATCAAACACTACACAAACACTGCACAATCACACAAACCCTACACAATCAAACAAACCCTACACAATCAAACACTACACAATCACACAAACCCTACACAATCACACAAACCCTACACAATCAAACAAACACTACACAATAAAAAACCCTACACAATCACACAAACCCTACACAATCAAACACTACACAATCACTCAAACCCTACACAATCACACAAACCCTACACAATCACACACTACACAATCAAACACTACACAATCAAACAAACCCAACACAATCACACAAACCCTACACAATCAAACCCTGCACAATCACACAAACCACACACAATCACACAAACCCTACACAATCACACACTACACAATCAAACACTACACAATCAAACAAACTTTACACAATCACACAAACCCTACACAATCAAACAAACCCTACACAATCACACAAACCCTACACAATCAAACAAACCCTACACAATCACACAAACCATACACCATCAAACAAACCCAACACAATCACACAAACCCTACACAATCACACACTACACAATCAAACACTACACAATCACACAAACCCTACACAATAAAACAAACCGTACACAATCAAAAACTACATAATCACACAAACCCTACACAATCACAAAAACCCTACACAATCAAATACTACACAATCAAAAACTACACAATCACACAAACCCTACACAATCACACAAACTCTACACAATCAAATACTACACAATCACACAAACTCTACACAATCACACAAACCCTACAATCACACAAACCCTACACAATCACACAAACCCAACACAATCACACAAACCCTACACAACCAAAACTAAACAATCACACAAACCCTACACAATCACACAAACCCTACACAATCACACAAACCCTACACAATCAAACACTACACAAACACTGCACAATCACACAAACCCTACACAATCACACACTACACAATCAAAAAACCCTACACAATCACACAAACCCTACACAATCAAACTCAACACAATCACACAAACCCTACACAATCAAACACTACACAATCACACAAACTTAACACAATCACACAAACCCTACACAATCAAACACTACACAAACACTGCACAATCACACAAACCCTACACAATCACACACTACACAATCAAAAAACCCTACACAATCACACAAACCCTACACAATCAAACTCAACACAATCACACAAACCCTACACAATCAAACACTACACAATCACACAAACCCTACACAATCACACAAACCCTACACAATCAAACAAACACTACACAATAAAAAACCCTACACAATCACACAAACCCTACACAATCAAACACTACACAATCACTCAAACCCTACACAATCACACAAACCCTACACAATCACACACTACACAATCAAACACTACACAATCAAACAAACCCAACACAATCACACAAACCCTACACAATCAAACCCTGCACAATCACACAAACCACACACAATCACACAAACCCTACACAATCACACACTACACAATCAAACACTACACAATCAAACAAACTTTACACAATCACACAAACCCTACACAATCAAACAAACCCTACACAATCACACAAACCCTACACAATCAAACAAACCCTACACAATCACACAAACCATACACCATCAAACAAACCCAACACAATCACACAAACCCTACACAATCACACACTACACAATCAAACACTACACAATCACACAAACCCTACACAATAAAACAAACCGTACACAATCAAAAACTACATAATCACACAAACCCTACACAATCACAAAAACCCTACACAATCAAATACTACACAATCAAAAACTACACAATCACACAAACCCTACACAATCACACAAACTCTACACAATCAAATACTACACAATCACACAAACTCTACACAATCACACAAACCCTACAATCACACAAACCCTACACAATCACACAAACCCAACACAATCACACAAACCCTACACAACCAAAACTAAACAATCACACAAACCCTACACAATCACACAAACCCTACACAATCACACAAACCCTACACAATCAAACACTACACAAACACTGCACAATCACACAAACCCTACACAATCACACACTACACAATCAAAAAACCCTACACAATCACACAAACCCTACACAATCAAACTCAACACAATCACACAAACCCTACACAATCAAACACTACACAATCACACAAACTTAACACAATCACACACTACACAATCAAACAAACCCTACACAATTACACAAACCCTACACAATCACACAAACCCTACACAATCAAACACTACACAATCACACAAAGCCTACACAATCACACAAACCCTACACAATCAAACACTACACAATCAAACACTACACAATCAAGCAAACACTACACAATCAAACATTACACAATCAAACACTACACAATCACACAAACCCAACACAATCACACAAACCCTACACAATCACACAAACCGTACACAATCACACAAACCCTACACAATCAAACACTACACAATCAAGCAAACACTACAAAATCACACAAACCCTACACAATCAAACCCTACACAATCGAACAAACCCTACACAATCACACAAACCCTACACCATCACACAAACCCTACACAATCAAATAAACCCTACACCATCACACAAACTCTACACAATCAAATAAACCCTACACCATCACACAAACCCTACACAATAAAAAATACCTACACCATCACACAAACCCTACACAATCAAATAAACCCTACACCATCACACAAACCCTACACAATCAAACAAACCCTACACAATCACACAAACCCTACACAATCAAACACTACACAATCACACAAACCCTACACAATCAAACAAACCCAACACAATCAAACACTACACAATTAAACACTACACGATCACACAAACCCTACACAACCAAACACTACACAAACACTGCACAATCACACAAACACTACACAATCACACAAACCCTACACAATAAAACAAACCGTACACAATCAAAAACTACATAATCACACAAACCCTACACAATCACAAAAACCCTACACAATCAAATACTACACAATCAAAAACTACACAATCACACAAACCCTACACAATCACACAAACTCTACACAATCAAATACTACACAATCACACAAACTCTACACAATCACACAAACCCTACAATCACACAAACCCTACACAATCACACAAACCCAACACAATCACACAAACCCTACACAACCAAAACTAAACAATCACACAAACCCTACACAATCACACAAACCCTACACAATCACACAAACCCTACACAATCAAACACTACACAAACACTGCACAATCACACAAACCCTACACAATCACACACTACACAATCAAAAAACCCTACACAATCACACAAACCCTACACAATCAAACTCAACACAATCACACAAACCCTACACAATCAAACACTACACAATCACACAAACCATACACAATCACACAAACTTAACACAATCACACACTACACAATCAAACAAACCCTACACAATTACACAAACCCTACACAATCACACAAACCCTACACAATCAAACACTACACAATCACACAAAGCCTACACAATCACACAAACCCTACACAATCAAACACTACACAATCAAACACTACACAATCAAGCAAACACTACACAATCAAACATTACACAATCAAACACTACACAATCACACAAACCCAACACAATCACACAAACCCTACACAATCACACAAACCGTACACAATCACACAAACCCTACACAATCAAACACTACACAATCAAGCAAACACTACACAATCACACAAACCCTACACAATCAAACCCTACACAATCGAACAAACCCTACACAATCACACAAACCCTACACCATCACACAAACCCTACACAATCAAATAAACCCTACACCATCACACAAACTCTACACAATCAAATAAACCCTACACCATCACACAAACCCTACACAATAAAAAATACCTACACCATCACACAAACCCTACACAATCAAATAAACCCTACACCATCACACAAACCCTACACAATCAAACAAACCCTACACAATCACACAAACCCTACACAATCAAACACTACACAATCACACAAACCCTACACAATCAAACAAACCCAACACAATCAAACACTACACAATTAAACACTACACGATCACACAAACCCTACACAACCAAACACTACACAAACACTGCACAATCACACAAACCCTACACAATCACACAAACCCTACACAATCACACAAACCCTACACAATAAAACCCTACACAATCACACAAACCCTACACAATCAAACACTACACAATCACACAAACCCTACACAATCACACAAACCCTACACAATCAAACACTACACAATCACACAAACCCTACACAATCAAACCCAATACAATCACACAAACCCTACACAATCACACAAACCCTACACAATCACACAAACCCTACACAATCAAACAAACCCTACACGATCACACAAACCCTACACAATCAAACCCTACACAATCAAACACTACACAAACACTGCACAATCACACAAAACCCTACACAATCACACAAACCCTACACAATCAAACAAACTCTATACAATCACACAAACACTACACAATCAAACACTACACAATCACACAAACCATACACAATCACACAAACTTTACACAATCACACACTACACAATCAAACAAACCCTACACAATCACACAAACCCTACACAATCACACAAACCCTACACAATCACACAAACCCTACACAATCAAAAACTACACAATCACACAAACCCTACACAATCAAATACTACACAATCACACAAAAACTACACATTATCCTGCCATTATCCAAGATGGCGCCGCAGATGGCGACACTGGTTAGGAGCTCCGTAGTGCTTTGTTTGTTTTTGTTTGTTTGTTATGGCATGTGTGATTCAAACACACTCCAATACAGCGCAGAAGATCTGCTGAACATTAGGCAGCTCATGCCACCAGGTATATTTCCTGATTTTTCATTTTCGGACAGTTTTTTGGACATTTTCGTCAGCGGAGCAGCTGCGCTCCTGAGCAGACGCAGGCGGATGCGCAAACGTGGGAAGCGCGCCGGAGCGCTCGTCAAACTCCGACAGCGCGGACTTCGTACACCGCTACCCAGCATCCATATGACAAACCTTCGCTCTTTAGGAAATAAAATGGACGAACTTTCACTGTTAAACCGTACCAACAAGGACTTTTCTCTCTCTGCTGTACTGTGCTTTACTGAGACCTGGCTCACGGATTCCGTCCCGGACAGCGCGCTCCACCTGCACGGCTTTCATCTCCACCGAGCGGACCGCAACGCGGAGCTTTCCGGCAAGAAAAAAGGCGGCGGAATTTGCTTTTATATCAACCAAGGCTGGTGTACAGATGTGACAGTGTTAATGAGAACATGCAGCCCTAATCTGGAATCACTTTTCCTGAACTGTAGACCGTTTTATTGTCCGCGGGAGTTTTCATCAGTTGTGCTTGTTGCTGTTTACATTCCACCTCAAGCGTGCGCACGCGAGGCACTGAGCGCACTCGCTGATCAGATCCTCAGCGTGGAGCACAAACACACAGACTCTGTTTTCATCATCTTAGGGGACTTTAACAGAGCAAAACTTAACAACGAACTACCTAAATACAGACAGCATGTTACCTGCCCCACCAGGGAGAGCAACATATTAGATCACTGCTATACTGTATTTAAAGGTGCGTACCGCTCTGTCCCCCGTGCAGCACTGGGACTATCTGACCACTGCTTAGTTCATCTTCCGACCTACAGACAAAAGCTCAAGTGTGCCAAACCTGTGGTCAGCACGGTGAAGAAATGGACTAATGAGGCTAAAGAAAGGCTTCAGGACTGCATGGAATTAACAGACTGGTGTGTGTTTGATGATGCCACAAGCAGCCTGGATGAATACACGGACACTGTGACATCTTACATCAGCTTTTGTGAAGACATCTGTGTTCCCACCAGGACTCGCTTTAAATATAATAATGATAAGCCCTGGTTTAATGCCAAATTGAAACAGCTGCGCCGGTCTAAGGAGGTAGCATATAGAAGTGGGGATCGGGCGCTGTACAACCAGGCAAGGAACACCCTAACCAAAGAGATCAAGGCTGCAAAGAAGAACTACTCTAACAAGCTAAGCAGCATGATGTCCACAAATGAGCCATCAACCGCCTGGAGGTGTCTGCAGAACATCACCAGCTACAAAAGGCCACCTACACAGACAATGGGAGATCGTCAACTGGCCGACGACCTTAACAGATTCTACTGCAGGTTTGAACAGCCCAGCAACGAGCTCCCATTCAACACCACTTCACACCCATCCGACTATCAGCCACCCATCCAGCCTGCCCTGAGATCTGCGAGGAAGACGTGCTGAGACTTTTTAAAAAACAGAAAGTCAAGAAGGCCCCAGGTCCTGATGGAATCTCTCCCTCCTGCCTGAGGACCTGTGCAGACCAACTTGCACCTGTCTTCACTAAGATCTTCAACAGATCACTGGAGCTGTGTGTTGTTCCGTCCTGTTTTAAATGCTCCACAATAAAACCCATTCCCAAAAAGGCAACTACCACAGGACTAAATGACTACAGACCTGTTGCCCTGACCTCTGTGGTCATGAAGTCCTTTGAAAGACTGGTTCTCAACCACATTAAGGAAATCACGGACCCCCTGCTAGACCCCCTGCAATTTGCCTATCGGGCCAACCGGTCGGTGGACGATGCAGTGAACATGGGTCTCCACTTCATCCTCCAACACCTTGATCACCCAGGAACTTATGCAAGAATTCTGTTCCCGGACTTCAGCTCAGCCTTCAACACAATTATTCCAGGACAATTACACAGCAAACTGACTGAACTCAGCGTACCAGCCTCCACCTGCCAGTGGATAACTGACTTTCTTACTGGCAGAAAACAGCAGGTGAGGCTGGGAAAGTGTACTTCAGGGACCAGAACCATCAGCACAGGTGCCCCACAGGGTTGTGTACTCTCCCCACTGCTCTTCTCGCTGTACACAAATGACTGTACCTCCATGGACTCCTCTGTTAAAATCCTGAAGTTTGCAGATGACACTACAGTCATTGGTCTCATCAGTGACAGTGATGAGTCTGCTTATAGACGGGTGGTTGATCAGGTTGTCCTCTGGAGCAGTCAGAACAATCTGGAGCTGAACACAGCAAAAACAGTGGAGATGACCGTGGACTTCAGGAGGAGCCCCCCAACCCTGCCAGCACTCACCATCCTAGACAGAACTGTGATGGCTGTGGAGTCCCACAAGTTCCTGGGCACAACGATCTCCAAGGACCTGAAGTGGGACAGCAACATCAACTCTATCATCAAGAGGGCTCAACAGAGGATGTACTTCCTGTACCAGCTGAGGAAGTTCAACCTACCCCAAGAGCTGATGGTGCAGTTCTACACAGCCATCATAGAGTCCATCGTCACCACTTCCATCACAGTGTGGGGCAGCGCTATCACAAAACATGACACCAAGAGACTGCAGCGCATCATCAAGTCTGCAGAGAGGACCATCGGTGTAAAGCTGCCCACACTGCTGGACCTGCATGCCTCCAGAACCAGGAAGCGTGCAGAGAAAATCATCACTGACCCGTCTCACCCTGGCCATCACCTGTTTCGGTGCCTTCCATCAGGCCGACGCTTCAGCCACATGAAGACCCGAATGACCAGGCTACAGAGAAGCTTTTATCCAAACTCCATTACGCTCATGAACAATTGAACACTACTGTACTGTTAATACTCGGGACACTTGCACATCAAAACTACCTATTTAATTTATGTAATAGCATACACAGGATTTTCACTTTTACTTGCATTTCATATTTATATATTTTTATATTTTCTATAGTTTTTATATTGCACAAAACTGCACCTTTTTAAAATTACAATGTAAATTGCACATGCTAAATGTTTACAAATGTTTTCTATGTTTACGGGTATGAATGTGTGTGTAAGGAGAGAGTGAGCTGTGTGAATAAGATTGTCTTTACTGTATTTTTCGTGCACTGCAAGCATCTGTGTAACCAAAAACAAATTCCTTGTATGTGTGAGCATACTTGGCCAATAAAGCCCGATTCTGATTCCGATTCAATCACACAAACCCTACACAATCACACAAACCCTACACATTCAAACATTACACAATCACACAAACCCTACACAATCAAACAAACCCTACACATTCAAACAAACCCTACACATTCAAACATTACACAATCACACAAACCCTACACAATCAAACAAACCCTACACATTCAAACATTACACAATCACACAAACACTACACAATCACACAAACCCTACACAATCAAACAAACCCTACACATTCAAACATTACACAATCAAACACTACACAATCAAACACTACACAATCACACAAACCCTACACAATCAAACACTACAAAATCAAACAAATCCTACACAATCACACAAGCCCTACACAATCAAACACTACACAATCAAGCAAACACTACACAATTACACAAACCCTACAAAATCAAACCCTGCACAATCAAACACTACACAATCAAACACTACACAATCAAGCAAACACTACACAATTACACAAACCCTACAAAATCAAACCCTACAAAATCAAACCCTACACAATCGAACAAACCCTACACAATCAAACACTACAATCCCACAAACCCTACACCATCACACAATCGCTACACAATCAAATAAACCCTACACCATCACACAAACCCTACACAATCAAGTAAACCCTACACCATCACACAAACCCTACACAATAACACAAACCCTACACAATCACACAAACCCTACATAATCACACAAACCCTACACAATCAAACAAACCCTACACAATCACACAAACCCTACACAATCAAACCCTACACAATCACACAAACCCTACACAATCAAACAAACCCTACACAATCACACAAACCCTACACAATCACGCAAACCCTACACAATCACACAAACACTACACAATCAAACAAACCCTACACAATCACACAAACCCTACACAATCAAACAAACCCTACACAATCACACAAACCCTACACCATCAAACACACCCTACACAATCACACAAACCCTACACAATCAAACAAACCCTACACAATCAAATATTACACAATCAAACACTACACAATCACACAAACCCAACACAATCACACAAACCCTACACAATTACACAAACCCTACACAATCACACAAACCTTACACAATCAAACACTACCCAATCAAGCAAACAATACACAATCACACAAACCCTACACAATCACACAAACCCTACACAATCACACAAACCCTACACAATCGAACAAACCCTACACAAGCAAACACTACACAATCACACAAACCCTACACCATCACACAAACCCTACACAATCAAATAAACCCTACACCATCACACAAACCCTACACAATCAAATAAACCCTACACCATCACACAAACCCTACACCATCACACAAACCCTACACAATCACACAAACCCTACACAATCACACAAACCCTACACCATCACACAAACCCTACACAATCACACAAACCCTACACAATCACACAAACACTACACAATCACACAAACACTACACAATCACACAAACCCTACACAATCAAACAAACCCTACACAATCAAACACTACACAATCAAACACTACACGATCACACAAACCCTACACAACCAAACCCTACACAATCACACAAACCCTACATAATCACACAAACCCTACACAATCAAACAAACTCTACACAATCACACAAACCCTACACAGTCACACAAACACTACACAATCAAACAAACCCTACACAATCACACAAACCCTACACAATCAAACAAACCCTACACAATCACATAAACCCTACACAATCACACAATCCCTACACAATCAAACACTACACAATCACACAAACCCTACACAATAAAACAAACCCTACACAATCACAAACCCTACACAATCACACAAACCCTACACAATCAAACAAACACTACACAATCACACACAAACCCTAAGCATACACACAGACACAATCACATGCATACACACAGACACAAACACATAAACTCACACATACACACAAACACATACATTACACAAATAATACACAATCACAAACTCACTTACACACAAACACTACACAATCACACAGATACTACACAATCACACACATATACATTACACACACACTACACAAACCCTACACAATCACACAAACACACACACATTTTACACATACACACAAACACTACACAATAACACAAAACAACAGATACACACATACATTACACAAACACAACACAAACACACATATACATCACATCAACACACAAACCCTAAACATACACACAAACACTACACAAACACTACACAATCACACAAACACTACACCATCACACAAACACTACACAAACAGTCCACAATCACACACATACATTACACAAACACTACACAATCACACACAAACCCTACACATGACAAGAAACACAAACATACATTACACAAACAGTACACAAACACACACATACATTACACAAACTACACAATCACATACAAACCCTACGCATACACACAAATACAACACAAACACACACATTAAACAAACACTGCACAATCACACAGACACTACACATACACACAAACACTACACAATCACACACAAACCATTCGCATACACACAAACACTACACAATCACACACAAACCATTCGCATACACACAAACAATACACAAACACACATACATTACACAAAAACACAATCACATACTCACACATACACACATACATTACACAAACACTACACAAACACACACATTACACACACAATGCACAAATACACACAGAAACTACACATATACACAAATACTACAAAAAAACACATTACACAAACAGAACAAAAATGCATACAAACCCTACACAATCAAACAAACACTACACAATCACACAAACACACACACATTACACAAACACTACACAATCACACAAACACTACACAATCACATAGAAACCCTACACAATCACACAAACACTACACAATCACACAAACACACACATACATTACACAAACACTACACAAACACACAAAAACCTTCGCATACACACAAAGACTACATAAACACACACATGCATTACACAAACACTACACAAACACACACAAACCTTACACATACACACAAACACTACACAAACACACACATACATTACCCAAACACTACATAAACACATACAAACCATACGCATACACACAAACACTACACAATCACACAAACACTACACAAACACACACATAACACAAACACACACAAACCCGAATTCGAGCAGCATGGCCCAGCAGCACCGGTATTGGACGAGCGACGTAGACGGCGAACAGAGCGGCCAAAACGGAAGCGTGGCAGGAGAGGTGGGCTTCATGCTAGGCTAAAGGCTAGGGCTACACGACCACCGCTACCTAGCCTGTTGCTGGCTAACGTTCGCTCCCTCGAAAACAAGCTGGATGAGCTGAGAACCAGGATAACAACACAACGTGAGATCAGAGAACTGGATACTAGATTTTCTATCTGACCGATCTCAGTCAGTCAGGATTGGCACGCGAACATCCAGCACAAAGACCATAAACATTGGGACACCTCAAGGCTGCGTGCTGAGCCCTCTTCTGTACTCGCTCTTCACACATAACTGTGTGGCCTCTTATAACACCACCAGTATTATTAAGTTTGCTGATGACACCACCGTCATTGGTCTTATTACTGGGGAGGATGAGACGGTGTACAGGAAGGAGGTAGCAGATCTTGTGGGCTGGTGTCAGAACAACAATCTTTCATTAAATATCAACAAGACAAAGGAACTGATTGTGGACCCCAGGAGGAGAGGAGAACAGCATACACCACTGTATATAGGTGGAACAGTAGTGGAGAAGGTGAAAACCTTCAAATTCCTGGGTGTGCACATCAGTGAGGATCTCACCTGGTCCTGCAACACACACCACATCATCAAAAAGTCACAACAGAGACTGTACTTCCTAAGAAGACTAAAAAAAATTGGCATGTCAACCAAAATTCTCAGCAACTTCTACAAATGTAGAGTGGAAAGTGTCCTTACCAGCTCCATCACAGTCTGGTATGGAAACTGCACTGCAGAGGACAGGAAGGCACTCCAGCGTGTAATAAAAACTGCACAAAGAATTTCTGGAACGTCCTTCCCTGCACTACAGGACATTTATCAGAACTGCCTTAGTTTATTTCTATTTGTATTACTTTGTATATAAAACGTTTTTTTTTATAGTTTAAATTTAAATATTTTTTGAAAAAGTTTTATACTAATTCTTTTATTGTGTTAGTTTAATTTTGTTTTATGTACAATACTTATTGATGTTTGGAGGATGAACAAAGTAAGAATTTCATTGTACAGTGTAACTGCTGGTTCTTCTGTGCACATGACAGTAAAACTCTTGAATCTTGACTTCACCACACAAACATACATTACACAAACACACACAAACCCTACACTAACACACAAACACTACACAAATACACACAGACACTACACATACACACAAATACAACTCAAACACAAACATTACACAAACACTGCACAATCACACAGATACTACACATACACACATACATTACACAAACACACACAAACACAGACACAATCACACAATCATTAAATAATCACATACAAACCCTACGCATACACACAAACACTACACACACATACATCACACAAACACATACAAACCCTACACAATCACACAGATACTACACATACACACATACATTACACAAACACACACAAACACAGACACAATCACACAATCATTAAATAATCACATACAAACCCTACGCATACACACAAACACTACACACACATACATCACACAAACCCTACACAATCACACAAACACACATACATCACACAAACATTACACAAACACATACAAACCCTACGCATACACACAAACACTACACAATCACACAAACACTACACAATCACACACAAACATTACACAAACACTGCACAAACACTACATATACACACAGATACTACTCAAACACACATTACACAAACACTGCGCAATCACACAGACACTACACATACACACATACAGTATCTCACAAAAGTGAGTATGCCCCTCACATTTTTGCAAATATTTGATTATATTTTTTCATGGGACAAAACTATAGACATGAAACTTGGTTATAACTTAGAGTAGTCAGTGTACAGCTGATATAGCAGTGTAGATTTACTGTCTTCTGAAAATAACTCAACACACAGCCATTAATGTCTAAATAGCTGAAACATAAGTGAGTACACCTCACAGTGAACATGTCCACATTGTGCCAAAGTGTGTCGTTGTCCCTCCCTGGTGTCATGTGTCAAGGTCCCAGGTGTGAATGGGGAGCAGAGCTGTTAAATTTGGTGTTTTGGGTACAATTCTTTCATACTGGCCACTAGATATTCAACATGGCACCTCATGGCAAAGAACTCTCTGAGGATGTGAGAAATAGAATTGTTGCTCTCCACAAAGATGGCCTAAGCTATAAGAAGATTGCTAACACCCTGAAACTAAGCAACAGCACGGTGGCCAAGGTCATACAGCGGTTTTCCAGGACAGGTTCCACTCGGAACAGGCTTCACCAGGGTCGACCAAAGAAGTTGAGTCCACGTGTTAAGCGTCATATCCAGAGGTTGGCTTTAAAAACATAGACGCATGAGTGCTGCCAGCATTGCTGCAGAGGTTGAAGACATGGGAGGTCAGCCTGTCAGTGCTCAGACCATACGCCGCACACTGCATCAACTCGGTCTGCATGGTCGTCATCCCAGAAGGAAGCTGATGCACAAGAAAGCCAGCAAACAGTTTGCTGAAGACAAGCAGTCCACGAATGGATTACTGGAATGTCCTGTGGTCTGACGAGACCAAGATAAACTTGTTTGGCTCAGATGGTGACAAGAATGTGTGGCGGCGCCCTGGTAAGAAGTACCAAGACAACTGTCTCTTGCCTACAGTCAAGCATGGTGGTAGCATCATGGTATTGGGCTGCATGAGTGCTGCCGGCACCGGGGAGCTGCAGTTCATTGAGGGAAACATGAATTCCAACATGTACTGTGACATTCTGAAACAGATCATGCTTCCCTCACTCCGGAAACTTGGCTGCATGGCAGTTTTTTAACACAATAATGACCCCAAATACAACCTCCAAGATGACAACTGCCTTGCTGACAAAGCTGAAGGTAAAGGTCAGAGGTGGAAAGAATACTAAAATATTGTACTCAAGTAAAAGTACTATTACTTTGATGATTTTTTACTTAAGTACAAGTAAAATTACTAGTCTAAAAATCTACTCAAGTAAAAATTAACTCTTAAAATTTAAACTGTACTCAGAGTAAACGTTAACCACTTTACACACCTAACAGACTGCAACTGCTGTTATCAATTAAAAACAGCATTATTTCTGTTTATTCTCAATAAATCGCTGTATTTTATAACTAGTTGGACTTGACGCTAACTAACTTGGTTCAGGTCAATAGTGCCAACTAGGGTTGCCAACTTTTAGAACTGGAAATAAAAAAAAACACCATGGGCTGGTGGGTTGGTGGAAGACATAGTGTGGGGGGTGGGATGTCAGGTGTTTACCTGTGTGGGAGGGGGGGGGGGGGGGGTTAGGGTTGCACTTATAAAAAATATAACGGGTCTTACACCGTCGTAGGAACATGATCAAAAACAAACCAGCAGAATCTTAATCACATTTATGCTGTCCGTTTTACTTAAAAAATCACAATATTTCATAATGCTTTGCTATCGTTGCAAAATGAAAGCGTACCGTAAACAGCAGAACCGCGACCCAGATCAATCACACAACAGCAGAAAATCATAACCACTTATCTGCTTACCGATCTATATCCATGTGTTGTTCCATTAAATATATAATCCACTTTATATAAGACCATCTTGTATGTTTCCAGAATATATAAATCCATACCCACCTTATAAAAACTATTGTAGATAATTTATTCTCTCGGCTTTCCCGGTAAAAAGCTTACATTGGTTATTCGCTCACTAAACTGGCATTTATACAACAACCAATGAAGAGAGAGATTGAAATTCCACCTAGAATGTGAATTCGGAAGCTCTGATTGGTTTATACATCTGAATCTCTTCACCAAATGAACTGATTCATAGAGTTGTTTATGGATCTAACAGTTTAGCCACCACTGCTCTACATTTGCGCAGGTTTGATGTCGAGTTTTTTATTGTTTTCTTTTTTTTACTCAGTAACGAATGTTATTTAAAATGTAGTGAATTACAGTTCTTAATACAAAACATACTTAAGTAAAAGTAAAATTACTGGCTGTAAAATCTACTTTAAAAAGTACAAGTGCACAAAAAATTTGTTACTTTCCACCTCTGGTAAAGGTGATGGACTAAATCCAATTGAGCACCTGTGGGGCATCCTCAAGTGCAAGGTTGAGGAGTTCAAGGTGTCTAACGTCCACCAGCTCCGTGATGTCATCATGGAGGAGTGGAAGAGCAACCTGTGCAGCTCTGGTGAATTCCATGTCCAAGAGGGTTAAGGCAGTGCTGGATAATAATGGTGGTCACACAAAATATTGACACTTTGGGCACAATTTGGACATGTTCACTGTGGGGTGTACTCACATGTGTTGCAGCTATTTAGACATTAATGGCTGTGTGTTGAGTTATTTTCAGAAGTAAATCTATACTGCTATACAAGTTACATCCAAGTTTCATTTCTATAGTGTTGTCCCATGAAAAGATCAAATCAAATATTTGCAGAAATGTGTACTCACTTTTGTAAGATACTGTACATTACACAAACACTACACAAACAAACACACATATATTACACACTCATACAAACCCTACACATACACAAAGACACTACACAATCACACAAATACTACTACAACACAACTACTACTCAAACACAAACAAATGCTACACAAAAGCATGAACACTACACTGACATATAGACACTACGCATAAGCACAAATATTACTCAAACACACACATACTACTCAAACACACACAAATACTGCACAAACACACAAATATTACTCAAACACACACATACTACTCAAACACACACATACTACTCAAACACACAAATACTGTACAAACACACAAATATTACTCAAACACACACATACTACTCAAACACACACATACTACTCAAACACACACAAATACTGCTCAAACACACACATACTACTCAAACACACAAATACTGCTCAAACACACACATACTACTCAAACACACAAATACTGCTCAAACACAAATATTATTCAACCCCCCCCCCCCCCCCCCCCGGCCCGACCCTGACTGTGGATGCTCGTTCCCTCCCAGCTGTTGAACTCATTTTGCCGCTAATATCCACCGTGTTGTAGGTAGCGTGTTGTAGTGTAATCAGAGCGGTAACGCTGAGCAATGGCTTCGTGCCTGTGGCGTACTTCATCACGCACTTACAAAATGTATATCGATCGAATTTGTTTAAAAATCATATCACCGTTATTAAAACATTTTCTATCGCGATATATATCGATATCGAATTATTGTCCAGGACTAACTCAAACCCACAAATACTGCTCAAACACACACATACTACTCAAACACACAAATACTGCTCAAACACACACATACTACTCAAACACACACATTTACATTTCAGCATTTAGCAGACGCTTTTATCCAAAGTGACTTACACAGTGAGCGGAACACAATGAGCAATTGAGGGTTAAGGGCCTTGCTCAGGGACCCAACAGTGGCAACTTGGTGGTGGCGGGGCTTGAACCGGCAACCTTCTGTTTACTAGTCCAGTACCTTAACCACTGAGCTATCACTGGCCAGTATCACACATACTGCTCAAACACACACATACTACTCAAACACAAATATTACTCAAACACACAAATACTACTCAAACACAAATATTACTTGTAGTATTGTACACTACACAAACACACACATTTGTTACAAACACTACACAAACAAACACACAAATACATTACACAAGCACAGACAAACCCTACACATACTCACACAGACACTACACAAATACACAGACACCAACATTTACAAATGCACACAAACGCTACACAAACTAATGAAAACTACACAAACACACAAAAACACTACACAGACATATAGAAACACCCCACAAACATGACACATTCACAAACAGTACACAGACACACACCAGCAACATACAATCCAACAACAAACACAACGTCATGCTAATAAAGCTTTTTGAATTGTGTTTCAGTGTGTGTGTGTGTGTGTGTGTGCACATATGAGTGTGTGTGTGTGTCTGTTAATGTGTGTGTAAGTGTGAATGTGTGTAAACGTGTGTGAGAGGGTGTGTCTGTGTAAATGTGTGTTGGTGTATGTGAGTGTGTGTGTGTGTGTGTGTGTGTGTGTGTGTGTTTCAAGGGTTTCTGTGACTGAATCATAAAGATTTATAAAACCTCCTGGAGCAAAAATATACAGACAGCAGTTTAAATGGTTGTTTTACTTGTTTTAACCTCTAAAGTTCTTGGTGATTTTAAATAACTATAGAAGAAAAGTACATGAAACAGTGGTCTTTAGCAAGGACCAAAAATCTCCCTAATCTGAGGCATGATCACTGCCAGAACCACTTCACCACTGTCCAAACAAATTCCAAAATAGATCAAAAAAAGTAATTGTAATACAGGGTGGGCCATTTATATGGATACACCTAAATAAAATGGAAATGTTTGGTGATATTAACTTCCTGTTTGTGGCACATTAGTATATGGGAGGGGGAAAACTTTTCAAGATGGGTGGTGACCATGGCAGCCATTTTGAAGTCGGCCATTTTGGATCCAACTTTAGTTTTTTCAATGGGAAGAGGGTCATGTGACACATCAAACTTATTGAGAATTTCACAAGAAAAACAAAGGTGTGCTTGGTTTTAACGTAACTTTATTCTTTCATGAGTTATTTACAAGTTTCTGACCAATACACTTGGAAAGCTGGCACGTTCCCTGAGTTTTTCCAGCAAGATGGTGCACCACCACATTATGGTTGTCAGGTCCGAGCATTCCTAGATGAACAGTTTCCTGGAAAGTGGATTGGTCGTCGTGGGCCAGTTGAATGGCCCCCAAGGTCTCCCGATCTGACCCCCTTAGACTTTTATCTTTGGGGTCATCTGAAGGCAATTGTCTATGCTGTGAAGATACGAGATGTGCAGCACCTGAAACTACGGATACTGGAAGCCTGTGCTAGCATTTCTTCTGCGGTGTTGCTATCAGTGTGTGAAGAGTGGGAGAAGAGGGTTGCATTGACAATCCAACACAATGGGCAGCACTTTGAACACATTTTATAAGTGGTCAGAAACTTGTAAATAACTCATGAAAGAATAAAGTTACGTTAAAACCAAAATGGCCGACTTCAAAATGCCCGCCATGGTCACCACCCATCTTGAAAAGTTTTCCCCCTCCCATATACTAATGTGCCACAAACAGGAAGTTAATATCACCAACCATTCCCATTTTATTTAGGTGTATCCATATAAATGGCCCACCCTGTATATCAGTCTGGAAAAAGTTACAAAGTCAATCCTAAGATTTTAGTACTTTAGCGAACCACAGTAAGAGCCATGATCTCTAAATGACACTTGGAACAGTTAAGATTGCTTCAGGAGCTCATCAATGTCTCATCAAGGAAAACATACAAGAACCCAAACAAACATTTAGGAAACCGCAGGACCTGCTGACCTCAATTTAGATCTGATTTAATGATTCCAGTATTAGAAGAAGACTGAGCACAAATAAAATCCATGGGAGAGTCACAGGGTAAAATCACTGTTAACTAAGAGGAACATAAAGCCTCGCCTCTCATTTACCAATATAAGAACCTTAATGACCCTCAAGCTTTTTGGTGATGATGTTCTGTGAACTGATGAGTCAGAATTTTATATACTTGCAATGAAGCTAAAACAGCATTTTACAATAAAAACATCTCACTAACAGTCAGTCATGGTGGTGGTTGTGTGATGGTGTTTCAGGATTAAAGAAGAACGCTTGGTCATCAGTTCATGATTTAAAGATTAAACACTCGTGCAATATAAAAACACAGCAATTCCAAATAACAAGAGCAGATCTGTGTTAAAATAAATCTGAGGAAATAAAGTTTAGGTTTTGGACCTAATCAAATCTGGACTTGAACCAAACTGAGCTGCTGTAGCATCTGAACTAGTAACGTGACAAATATGTAAAAATACAGATAACTGGGGGGTGTAAATACTTTTTCACTGCACTGTGTATGTTTGTGTGTTTGGAAGAAACTTACATTGTAGAAAATCTTCTCTGATTTCAGGTTCAGGAGGTGAAGTAATCCGGACTTTCTTTACTGCAGAGAGAGTAACAGTACAATCACTTATCACAGTAAATAAATATCTGCACTAGAAAGTGTCGCAGGTACAGCCAGTAAGAAGTTTGACATGTTCCTCCAGTGTTTGTCTAAAGTGACTTTAAGTCTGAGAAACTACAGTGTGAGTGTATTTCATTTAACCCTGGACTCACTTTGACCATGACCAGTACTGGGTTAATAAGTAAATGAATGATGATCCTTCACTCACCTTCATCTGGTATCTTCTCACACTGATCTTTCCAGAATTCCTCTACTTTCTCTCTCAGCTGAGATACAGACTTTGTAACATCATCAAATGAGAGGAAAGGACTGATTGTGATGGCGGCTGATTCTGCAGATCCAGCAGGAGCCGAGAGAGACTGAAAATTCTACATCCAGACAGATAATGTTTACAGAGAAACAACAAGATGATGATGAATTACAAATGATGGACGATTTCTCAGAACCCCGAGTGTTACGACTTTATGGGTCATAATGTGTTTTGTGTAGTGGGGTTTTCATGTTTTCATGTTACAGATTTGTGGAAGATGCACAAAGCTACCACCAGGGAGAGACGCCTATAAAAAGGAAACCTCTGGGAGGACAGGAGAGGATGCTTTGCTTGTGACTGGTTTTCTGTTGCATTTCTGACTCTCCCAAACATGTTTGAATGAATTCTAACAATAATCGAGTTTAAGGGAACAAATTTCTCAATAAAAGGCATCAGGTTTCAAAGATTTTGAGTTTAGGGGACATCAAGGTACAAGGTACTACTGTATTTTATTAATTGGTGCAGCAATAATATAATTATTTTTAGTGCTGTTACCTGGAGGAAATGGACGGGATCCTCTGTGTGTGAAAGCTGTTCCAGTTCAGCATCTTTCCTCTTCAGCTCTACAATCTGCTGTTCCACCTGTTTCAGGAGTTTTTCAGCTCGACTTACTTCTGCTGTCTCTCGATCTCTGATCAGATCTTTTAACTCAGAGCATCTTCTGTTAATTGAGTTGATTAGTTCAGTACAGATCCTCTCAATGTCCTCCACTGCTGTCTGTGCAGAACACTGTGAGAAGATTCAGAAAGAGGAAACATTTCTCACTCAGATATTTGTCCATCCTGCACATTCATATGTAGCTACTGGCCAGACTAAGACTTTCATCACTCATAGCTTGGTGAGGGTGCTTTTCATACTCTTGTAAATGTTACCATTATCATCATGTCCACATGATGTAGTATTTGATAATCTACTTCCCAAATATAAGAAAGAGTTCCAGTCTTCTACCTTTCACCTTAAACTCCAGCACTTCTTCAGTGTTCATCTTCACTTTAGTTTTTACTGCATTTATCAGCATGTTATATTTCCTCACAGATTTTGATACAACACACCTGCTCCTGTATGTCCTTAATTCAAAATTATATGTGTGGATTAAATCTAATAAAACCTAAAAACACCATATATACTGTAAAATGTGCTGGTGGTAGCATACTGTTACAGAAGTTATTTTGAGTATCAGGAAACAGCAGCCTGGCCAGAACTGGGAAATTCAATGTAGTGATCTTCTCAAGTCTTTACCAGAAATCTTATACAGTCATTTATGTTTAAGCATCTTGATCCAAAGCAACAATCAATAATCTTTTTGGGCGGCTCAGTCCGAATCTGATCTTATCACCCTTATAATTATTAGCACAACCTCAGAATTGTTGTACAGCATCAATCACCAACTAACCAGGCAGATTTTAAAGATTTTTTTAATTCATGAACAAAAATGCTCCATCACTTCCAAAGTTACCTGAGATCTAAAATATCTCATTTTTAATGGAGATTGGTTTAATGGAGGAGAGTCAGACTGATACTGAGAGCTTTGTGTTTATAAAACTTACCTTGTGAGACTCCACAGCGTTTATCAGCTCACAAAGTTCCTTCTCTCTGTTCTGGATATTCTCCTGGAATTTTCTCTGGATCTCCAGCAGCTGCTTCTACACAGAATAACAATTCAGGATTTACTTGTATTGTGTACGAGCACCACATAAACAACGTCAGTGTAAATGATAATGAGTTGTTACTTGTTAAAGAGAGCTGTATAATATTTTACCTGTTTCTCAGTTCTTTCTGCTGCAGCTGATATTGTATCATGTCCTTTATGATTCTCTAGCATACACAACGTGCAGATACACTGCTGATCAGTACGACAGTAAACCTCCAGCAGTTTATTATGCTGAGAGCAGATCTGATCCTGGAGTCGTCTGGAGGCTCCAACCAGCTTGTGATTCTTAAAAGTATTAGATTTATAATGAGGCTGAAGGTGAGTTTCACAGAAAGAGGCCAAACACACCAGACAGGATTTTACTGCTTTGGATTTTCTCTCTGTACAGTAATCACAATCCACATCTTCAGGTCCAGCAGAACAGTGACCAGGATGTGGAGCTTGAAGTTCTGTTTTCTTCAGTTTCTCCACAACTCCAGCCAGCATGGTGTTTCTTTTCACAACAGGTCTTGGAGTGAAGGTTTGTCTACACTGTGGACAGCTGTATGTTCCCTTATCATCCTCCTGATCCCAGCAGTTATTAATACACACCATACAGAAACTGTGTCCACATGATGTAGTTACTGGATCCTTCAGTGTTTCCAGACAAACTGAACAGCTGAACTCGTCCTGAGTTACTGAAATTTTGGATTCAGCCATTTTTCTACATGTAAACAGAAACACCAGTAAACACAGCAAGTTATTTACAGCAGCTCAGACTTCCTGGTTTAGTTCGTGATTATCTATTGTATTTATGCTGTGGGACTTTTAATTTGTAATGTGGTTGTAGTAAGTAGTATAAGTGACTAGTTAACTACTACAACCTTCGTCTTACCAAAACTTCCGTTTCTCGATTTTTGTTAATCTTCTATATTTTATTATTACTGTACCTTTACTGTAGTACATTTTATGATTCATTACTGTACCCATGCTGTAGAACTTTTATAATGTGGTTGTAGTAACTAGTACAAGTGACTAGTTAACTACTACATCTTTGGTTATAAAAAGAAATAGTTTCTTTCTTTCTTTTTTTTTTACTTTTAATTCTTTATTACTGTACCCATACTGTAGGGTTTGTTTCTGTAATGTAAGTGAAGTGGGTGGTACATGTCACTAGGTAACTATTGCATCGTTTATTATATTAAAATGATTGATTTTAGAATTTTTGACACTATATATTGTTACTGTACCCATACTGTAGGACTTTATACAGTTGTATTGAATGGTACATGCCACTGGGCGGCACGGTGGCTAAGTGGGTAGCGCTGTCACCTCACAGCAAGAAGGTGGGGAGGTCCGGGTCCTTTCTGTGTGGAGTTTGCATGTTCTCCCAGTGTCTGCGTGGGTTTACTCCGGGAGCTCCGGTTTCCTCCCACAGTCCAAAAACATGCAAGTGAGGTGAATTGGAGATACTAAATTGTCCATGACTGTGTTCAATATAAACTTGTGAACCGATGAACCTTGTGTGAAGATAAACTACCGTTTCCTGTCATGAATGTAACCAAAAGTGTAAAACATGACGTTAAAATCCTAATAAACATACAACAAACAAACATGCCACTGGGTAATAACTACACCTCGGCTTCATGCACTTTGTAGACGCTCCCTTAG
>NW_026947073.1:0-57000 GCF_030014385.1 Trichomycterus rosablanca | reverse complement strand
TTGCCTACCTTTTATTTATTTATTTCAGCAGGACATGATCTGAGTCAGACCTGGAGCAGAAGATCCGTCCGTGGCCAAGGTGGGCAGCACACGACCCACAGATCCACGAGACCACGAACCTATGACACACAACACACACACACAAAAAAAAACATATGATAAGCACAAAAATGCAATAATCATTCAAGAACACGAGTGGTAACCCCTGGTATCAGAATGAGTTTCATGGGCCGAGTACGTGGACACACACACACACACACACACACACACACACACACAGACACAGACACACACACACACACACACGCACAGGCAATTAGCAGTGTCTGTAATGTTAAAAAATTACAAATAAAAAAAAAAGGAAAAGAACAGTAAAGTGCACAGAAAAGTATGCCTATTGTAAAAGCACAGGAGGACGTGATGACTGAAAATGTCCAAAAGATGGCAACAGAGGATCAAAAATGAGCGGTGCTTTTCCAGCCTACATAAGGATTCTCTCAAGCCGGGAACTCTCTACCATATGGTCGAGGCTTCCCGGCTTGAGAGAATATTAACCGGTTTAGAAAGAAAATAGGAGCAAGTTCCAATCTACACTATCAAATACTTTATCGGTCTGTTAACTGAGGCCTGTCAATTCCCAGTCTTGCTATTAATGCCCAATTTGAGTAGTTTTCTGCTGCTATACTTTGAATCGTCCACCAAGGTCCACTAAAGTCTACCAAGGTCCACTAAGGTCTACCAAGGTCCACTAAGGTCTACCAAGGTCCACTAAAGTCTACCAAGGTCCACTAAGGTCTACCAAGGTCTACCAAGGTCCACTAAAGTCTACCAAGGTCCACTAAGGTCTACCAAGGTCCACTAAGGTCTACTGAGGTCCACTAAGGTCTACTAAGGTCTACAAAGGTCCAGTTAAGTCAACCAAGGTCCACTAAGGTCTACCAAGGTCTACCAAGGTCCACTAAAGTCTACCAAGGTCCACTAAGGTCTACCAAGGTTCAGTTAAGTCTACCAAGGTCCACTAAGGTTTACCAAGGTCCACTAAAGTCTACCAAGGTCCACTAAGGTCTACCAAGGTCCACTAAAGTCTACCAAGGTCCACTAAGGTCTACCAAGGTCTACCAAGGTCCACTAAGGTCTACCAAGGTCCACCAAGGTCTACCAAGGTCCACTAAAGTCTACCAAATCCACTAAGGTCTACCAAGGTCTACCAAGGTCCACTAAAGTCTACCAAGGTCCACTAAGGTCTACCAAGGTCCACTAAAGTCTACCAAGGTCCACTAAGGTGTACCAAGGTCCACTAAGATCTACCAAGGTCTACCAAGGTCCACTAAAGTCTACCAAGGTCCACTAAGGTCTACCAAGGTCTACCAAGGTCCACTAAAGTCTACCAAGGTCCACTAAAGTCTACCAAGGTCCACTAAGGTCTACCAAGGTCTAACAAGGTCTACCAAGGTCCACTAAGGTCTACCAAGGTCCACTAAGGTCTACTAAGGTCTACCAAAGTCCAGTTAAGTCTACCAAGGTCCACTAAGGTCTACCAAGGTCCACTAAAGTCTACCAAGGTCCACTAAGGTCTACTTAGGTCCACTAATGTCTTCCAAGGTCCACTAAGTTCTACGAAGGTCCACTAAGTTCTACCAAGGTCCACTAAGGTCTACCAAGGTCCACTAAGGTCCACTAAGGTCTACCAAGGTCCACTAAAGTCTACCAAGGTCAACTAAGGTCTACCAAGGTCCACTAAGGTCTACCAAGGTCCACTAAAGTCTACCAAGGTCCACTAAGTCTACCAAGGTCCACTAAGGTCTACCAAGGTCCAGTTAAGTCTACCAAGGTCCACTAAGGTCTACCAAGGTCTACCAAGGTCCACTAAGGTCTACCAAGGTCCACTAAGGTCTACCAAGGTCCACTAAAGTCTACCAAGGTCCACTAAGGTCTACCAAGGTCCACTAAGGTCTTCCAAGGTCCACTAAAGTCTACCAAGGTCCACTAAGGTCTACCAAGGTCCAGTTAAGTCTACCAAGGTCCACTGAGGTCTACCAAGGTCCACTAAAGTCTACCAAGGTCCACTAAGGTCTACCAAGGTCCAGTTAAGTCTACCAAGGTCCACTGAGGTCTACCAAGGTCCACTAAGGTCTACCAAGGTCTACCAAGGTCCACTAAGGTCTACCAAGGTCTACCAAGGTCCACTAAAGTCTACCAAGGTCCACTAAGGTCTACCAAGGTCCACTAAGGTCTACTAAGGTCTTACAAGGTCCAGTTAAGTCTACCAAGGTCCACTAAGGTCTACTAAGGTCCACTAAAGTCTACCAAGGTCCACTAAGGTCTACCAAGGTCCACTAAAGTCTACCAAGGTCCACTAAAGTCTACCAAGGTCCACTAAGGTCTACTAAGGTCCACTAAGGTCTCCCAAGGTCCACTAAAGTCTAGAAAGGTCCACTAAGGTCTACTTAGGTCCACTAAGGTCTACCAAGGTCTACCAAGGTCCACTAAGGTCTACCAAGGTCCACTAAGGTCTACCAAGGTCCACCAAGGTCTACCAAGGTCCACTAAGGTCTACCAATGTCCACTAAAGTCTAACAAGGTCCACTAAGGTCTACCAAGGTCCACTAAGGTCTACCAAGGTCCACTAAGGTCTACCAAGGTCCACTAAGGTCTACCAAGGTCCACTAAGGTCTACTAAGGTCTACTAAGGTCCACTAAGGTCTACCAAGGTCCACTAAGGTCTACCAATGTCCACTAAGGTCTACCAAGGTCCACTAAGGTCTACCAATGTCCACTAAAGTCTACCAAGGTCCACTAAGGTCTACCAAGGTCCACTAAGGTCTACCAAGGTCCACCAAGGTCTACCAAGGTCCACCAAGGTCTACCAAGGTCCACCAAGGTCTACCAAGGTCCACTAAGGTCTACCAAGGTCCACCAAGGTCTACCAAGGTCCACTAAGGTCTACCAATGTAAAGTCTACCAAGGTCCAGTAAAGTCTACCAAGGTCCAGTTAAGTCTACACTGTAAAAAATAATTTTAGCCTTAAGTTATCCTAACTTAAATATTGTTGTTGGTATGACTACCAATCACTGAATTTGTTGTGATAACTTAATATTCCATGTTTTTATTTTCTCAACTAATAAAAAGTTTTTAAAACTTAGAAAATCAAGTCATCATAAATCAAGAGAATAGTCGAAACGATGTACGTGTCATAACGTCGTGATTTCTTCGTATATTACATCATAAAATTTTCTTTCTGCCTTCAAGCTGGGGACTGAAGTTAATCTCTGTGCTTCGGCGCTTGTTTACATTTAAGGTAAGTTTCTTAAGTTCTTCTCACTTTTACTATCTCGTTGAGACCATTAAACATTTTTAAAAGGTTCTACTAACATGACTGATAGTAGTTTAGACACATTAAGTGAAGATACGTGGGGTTTCCATTTTTGTGATTAACGCTTGTTGTTTTAAAGACCGTTACACACAGAACACGTCGTTCTCATCAAACAATTCACACTTTTGAGTGACTTTTGTGTAATTTTGCCAAGTTGTGTTCAGGTGAACTGAATCAACTGTGAACCGAAACTAACGTACTGTGGAGCGTCTAAAAACAACTCGGAGTTAACACAAACGAGCAGTGTGCAGAAACCAATCTCACCCTGTTATTCCCTACATAGTGCACTACATCACAAAAGTCATTAACCAGTAACTAAACATTACATAGTCTTGTTTAACCTGTTGATGAATATAAATGAATTTATTTTGGTTATACCATGCTCTGTTTGGGTGGAGGTATTGCTGTTTTATGACATGGAGGGTGCACTGCGTAGGGAGGAAGGAATGATTTAGGACAAGACATTAATTAGCGTCCATGATTTGCAGGAACATAGAGATTCAGCGAGGAGATTAAACTTCAGGAGTGTTTGTGTACACAGCTCAGATGTCCATCGGCTGTTTTGGAACTTTCCCCCTCATAGGTGAGGACACGCAGTTAAAATTCCTAGTTTGCGCTTCAGTTAGTTGAACTTTTATAACAGAGAGACGTCGCAAAAATAGAGCAGAGGGCGGGAAAATCTCAGACAAATCCAGTTCGGTGTGAAAGGCTTCGTAAGTGTAACTGCTATCAGTCATGTTAGTAGAACCTTTTAAAACTGTTGAAGTGTTTGAAATAATGTTTTAAAACTGTTAATGTAAACCAACTTGGACTGAACTGAGGCTGTCTCAACAAATACAAACAAATGTAACTAACTAACTTGGTGATTCTTGTAACTAACAAATCAGTCACTGATGGTAGATCTATTTTGTTTACCACCTCGTGAGCGCAGGTCTGTTCAAAAGTAACCGGCCATGCCGATTATTTACGAAAGGCTACAATTGGCTACTGCGGTAAAGTTAGTTTTATATTCGACAGTATTTATATACTGATTTTAACTATAAATTAAAATAAATTAAAAATAAAAGTATTATTAAAAAAACAAGTTTTGTAGGATGTGAGGGACATTAGTATGTGTATATTAAAAATAGTTTGGGTTTATTATATTAAATTATATCAGAGTTAAATAGATGTATCTCTTGTACACATTTATTACGTATTCATTGATCTTAACTGTAAATTAAAATAGAGTAGAAATAAAAGCAGTATCTATAAAACAACTTTTGTAGGATGTGAGGGACATTAGAATGTGTATAATAAAAATAGTTTGGGTTTATTGTATTAAATGATATCAGAGTTTAATAGATTTCTGTAGTTCCAATATAAAAGTATTATGGTTTTCTTTGATCTTAAGTATAAATTAAAATAAATCAGAAATGAAATTATTATTTAAAAAAACAAGTTTTGTAGGTTGTGAGGGACATTAATATGTGTATATTAAAAATAGTTTGGGTTTATTATATTAAATCATGTAAGAGTTTAATAGATTTATGTAGTTCCAATATAAAAGTATTACGTATTCATTGATCTTAAGTATAAATTAAAATAAACTAAAAATGAAATTATTATTTAAAAAAGAAGGTTTGTAGGATGTGAGGGACATTAATATGTGTATATTAAAAATAGTTGGGGTTTAGTATATGAAATCATGTAAGAGTTTAATAGATTTATCTCTTATACACACACATTACGTATTCATTGATCTTAATTATAAATAAAAAATAAAAGTGTTATTTAAAAAAACAACTTTTGTAGGATGTGAGGGACATTAGTATGTATATTAAAAATAGTTTGGGTTTAGTTTTTTAAATCATGTTAGAGTTTAATAGAATTATTTAGTTACAATATAAAAGTGTTACGTATTCATTAATTTTAACTATTAATTAAAATAAACTAAAAATGAAATTATTATTTAAAAAAAAAATTTTTTGTAGGATGTGAGGGACATTAGTATGTGTATAATAAAAATAGTTTGGGTTTAGTATATTAAATGATTTCAGAGTTTAATAGATTTCTTTAGTTCCAATATAAAAGTATTATGGATTCATTGAACCTAAGTGTAAATTAAAATAAATTAAAAATAAAAGTAGTATCTATAAAACAACTTTTGTAGGATGTGAGGGACATTAATATGTGTATGGTAAAAATATTTTGGGTTTATTATATTAAATCATGTAAGAGTTTAATAGATTTATCTGTTATACACACTTATTACGTATGCATTGATATAAACTATAAATTAAAATAAATTAAAAATAAAAGTATTATTTAAAAAAGAAGGTTTGTAGGATGTGAGGGACATTAGTATGTGTATATTAAAAATAGTTTGGGTTTCTTATATTAAATCATGTAAGAGTTTAATAGATTTATTTAGTTCCAATATAAAAGTATTACGTATTCATTGATCTTAAGTATAAATAAAAATAAAATTAAAATAAAGGTATCATCTATAAAACAAGGTTTGTAGGTTGTGAGATACATTATTTTGTGTTCATAAAAAATAGATTGACATGAATCCATGAATACATTACAAGACTTTAATGGATGTATTTCTCTGTAATAAGTGCAGAGTAAATGTTTCCTACGTTTTTCTGATAGTTTGATGACGCTCCCTAACGCTTTAGCTGAACTTGGCGCTTAATCAGCGGTTTCATTTTAATCTTTCTTTAAATAAATACATTTAACCTCAAAATTACAATAAAATAATTTTTGTAGTATACTTAAATCTGTGCAAGAAATCGTAAAATAAATAGGTGTTAGGTGTTTTTTGAACCATTTATATAGATCGGAATGGCGAATGTTAAACGAATGTCGAATATAAAACTAACTACCGCAGTCAATTGGCTGGCCAGTTAATCGACCTGTCACTTTTGAGCTTCAATCGTGAAGTTAAACCTAACTAACCATAAGCAAACAAGCATTCACTGAAATTGTAGAGGCATTTGAATTACCAGATACAAATCAGATATATATTTGTTTTAGTTTTTTTTTTCCTTAGTGCACATTGCAAGATTGTATTGCCTGTTTCATTCAAAGTTGAGTTAGTGCCAAATAAGTAATTAGTATCATTTTAAAGTATGTCTGGGTGGTTGTCATAGCTAGTTAAAACATGTTTGTGTTTGTTTAAGATGTTTGTCATTTTAATGGTGGTCATGCTTGTTAGTTGTATTTTATCTGTAGCTGTTATACTGTCACTTTATCTTTCAGGTTTTGATTGGATGGCAGCTGTTATTGTATGAGGTGGACATGTAAGTTTTGCACTTACTTCACAAACAATCGTCGAAAAATACTTGAGCATTATAGATCCAGTCACGGTCATTATGGAGGAGGATTACCACTTCATTGCATTTACAGTGATTGTGTGTGCTATTTTAAGTCACACAAGGCTCTGGCAACACACGTGAGAAGTCATGGATTTAAATGTGGTGAATCTGTAAACTTCAAAATTAGATGCCTGTTATGTGACTTTAACCAACCTGCAAGTGTTAAACAATACTTCTGTCATCTTAACACATTTGAGAAAAAAAGAAACTCATTTGTCCTTTTAATCATTGTGCTTTTAAGTCAAGGGTTTATTCAAGTTTTACTTCACACAAAAGTCGATATCATAGCTCTGCTTTGTTACAAGACTTTAAAGCTGAACTTCTTTCTTGCCCACCACTGAGTGAACACTCCGGTGTTAAACTAGATGCTGGCGGGAACTCCTCTAATAACACTGAGTCACCTGATGTGGATTTTGATTTACAGTTTGATGATGATGATGATTATGATGCTGGAGTTGAACATGATAACATTGGTGACAAAATTAAGAGTAGACTTGCATCTTTGCTTCTACGTATGCAATCGGTCTTGCATGTATCTATATCAGCTACTCAGGAAATAGTAAATCAAATGTGATGTTACATTTGATTTTTCCAAAACTTTGTCAATCACAGTCAGGTCAGTACAGATCATTTTATGATGGGCTATACTTCAAAGAGAGTGAAATTGTTTCTCATGAGTTGTCAGTTTACTTAGGGTTATATATAGACGAATTTGAAATTTGTAACCCTTTGGGAACTTCAAGAAAAAAAACATAAAATAACTGCTATTTATTGGGTAATTGCAAATTTGCCTATCAGGTACAGATCAGCCTTGTCCAGTATATATGTAGCCTTGCTGTGCAATAGTACTGATGTGAAAACATTTGGTTATGAACGAGTTGTTGAACCACTACTCAAAGAGCTTTGTATATTTGAGAATCAAGGATTTTACATTAGTAGACCGGGTACTTATGTGTCATCAGATAATTTAGGAGCACATTCCTTTTGCTGGCTTTCAGGAGTCGTTTTCTGTTGATAAACTTTGCAGATTCTGCTTAGCCAGCCGCAGTGAAATACAGAGTACATCTGTCAGAACTGGTTGCTTTCCACTTAGAACAAAAATATCATACAATGAAGCTGTTCAGAAGCTTAAAGAGCAAGAGAGCATAGTTGTCAATGGTATTAAAAGTGACTGTCTTAAATAAGCTAAACTTTTTTCACTGTGTAACAGCCTTTCCACCTGACTTTTTACATGATTTGCTGGAAGGAATAGTGCCTGTGGAGCTGTGTTTGTGTTTAAAGACATTGATTGCTAAGAAATATTTTACTTTAGAGGAACTAAATACTGCAATTCAGCGTTTCCCATACAAGTTTTCAGACAAAACAAACAGGCCACATAAAATTCCAAACACATTTATGTTAAAAGGGACAATTGGTGGGAATGGACATGAGAATTGGACACTTTTGAGGCTGCTGCCATTACTGATTGGGGATAAAGTGTCAGAGAATGATACAGCTTGGTGTGTCCTTACAGATCTTAAAGACATTGTGGAAATTTTAGCTTCATCCACATTTACAGAAGAAAAGCTTTTCTGCCTTGAAGCCAAAATCTTTGAACATCGGCAGCTTCTGCAAGAAGCTTTTCCTGCTTTTAAGTTGAAACCGAAGCACCACTATCTTGAACACTACCCCTATCTAATTCGCTGTTTTGGTCCTCTACTTGACTTCTGGACAATAAGATTTGAGGCCAAGCACAGCTTTTTTTAAGAAAG
This sequence comes from Trichomycterus rosablanca, assembly GCF_030014385.1. NCBI lineage: Eukaryota > Metazoa > Chordata > Actinopteri > Siluriformes > Trichomycteridae > Trichomycterus > Trichomycterus rosablanca. The sequence continues at coordinate 48,514 of NW_026947073.1, read as the reverse complement.
TTGTCCGGGACGTTAATAACTTCAAAAATATTTTGATGACTTTAGCTTCAAGGCACCAGCTCATGTTAGCTTATAATATGGACATGCCTAACCTGTTCAAACCAACAGTGCAAGTTGGAAAAATTTCAACTGTTTCTTTTGAGATTTTGGACCTCTCAGTTAAGGACGCTATCAAAAGGAAATACAAAAGTGTGACTTCTGTGTCTCTTGCTACAACTGCTTTCATCCATGGGACCAAATACACTCAAGGAATGTTTTTATCCACAGGAAGCACAAGTGGACTTCCTGATTTTGGGAAAATGATAAATGTGCTAATTGTGGAAAACACACCCTGTTTTATTGTGGAACCTTATACAGCTTGGTACCTGGAACACCTGAGATGCTATGAAGTCTGCAAGAACTACTCTGCAAAGCTGCTTGTAGTCCAGCCAGAGGAACTCAACGATTACTTCCCCCTGTCAGCTTATATGGTGCGAGGCAGACTGTTGATCCCTCCAAAAGCATTTCTGCTACATTGAGGTAAGTTTGACCAAATTGTCAGATTATTCCTAAACTTGATGTATTTTCATGCTAAGAGATGTTGCAATTTAAGTGATGTGATTAAGTGAACTCAGATGTGTATATTTAATGCATTGCTGAACAGTTGAACTGGATAAGACTTGGCCATACCAACACGATTAATTTTAAGCCTAATGTCAGGGCTGCAAGATTAATTAAATGTTTATCGTTATTACAATATTAGTTATTGTAATAAACACATTGTAAGAATTGTGATAACACTTCATTTTTCAAGGAAATATTTAAATCTTTACAATTTAAATATTTATACCCTCATAAATTTTACCGTTGTTCTCAGCATTGTGGAATTCGTAGGACACCATTATTAGTGATTGTAACTGCAGCAGCTCTTTGATGATGCATCATAATCTGCACAATGCATTAGTAAAATATGTGTCAGGTAAATGCTGTAAATATTAATGGGAATTACCCATAGAAAGACTAAATTCTAAACATATTTCAGGTGGACAAAGGCAGAATGGGACTGGTTAGTTTGGGAACAAAACATGGTATTAAGGCAATAAGGTGATGCTATTTTTTATTTATTCTCTCCCAGTGTCCAGAATCCAAAATGCTACTGAGAATCATTCTAAACAAAGATGACATTAGGAAGATACGTACAGTACTGACAGTGAGCCAGAGACTCTTGATTCCTTTCACACTTTTTTGAAGTGCAAGCTTGGTTTGGAAGGTGACTTTGTAGTGCAATTTCAAGATTCAGACTTTGACAATGAGTTCTGCAACTTGGTAAACTTGTCTGAACTTCCTAAAGAGAAGGCAACTCTTAAGATCATTATCAAGCAAGCCCCTGAGTCGTATCATACTGACTCAACACTGGACACAGCAAGTCTTTCATCACCATCGTCCGTTGAGGACAGTCCTATTTGCCGTCGACCTTGGCCTGACCCTTTTGTCATTCCTAAATTTTCGTATGATGTGGAATTGAAGCTCAAACATGGTAATGAAGCATACCAGGAGAACGGAACCCTTCTCAATATAAGCAAAGACACAAAATCTGAGATACTTGACAAGTTTATTGTTTTATTTGGATCCCCATTAGCTACTATTTCCATAGCAGCTATTCTTCCTGGGGTCCGACAAACAGAAAATACATACAAAACAATTAAATAGTACATAAGTAACACATTACATTAAAATTTCTCTGTTTTAGCTTAAACTGCCCGGTTATTGATCTTACTAGCACTGATTCAGCTAATCTTTACATTTGTTAAATAATGTCTTTTTAGTGATTTCTTAAAACATATTTTACTCTCAATTTTAAGTAGTGAAACAGGCAAAGAGTTCCACTCCTTAATAGCTCTGTAAACCACAGTTCTACACATGTAATTAGTTCTTGCTCTTGGTAATTTAAAATAGTTTTTTGTTGAATATCTTGTGGTATTAGTTTCTCTCGCTCTTATTTGTTCTAACTGATCATAAAGGCTCGCTGGATATTTTAGCTCATAAGTATTCTTTATGAGTTCCACAAGGTTTGTCTTCCACTATCTTCAACCTTTAGCCACTCTAGTTCCTTGTGCATTTTATCAATGTTGGTTCTATATGGGCAATGCAGTGCTGTTCTTGCTGCCTTATTCTGCATTATCTGTAATTTCATCAGATGTTTTTTTGCTGCATTAGACCATACTGCTGCACAGTAATCTAAGTTAGATAATACCAAAGATTTTATTACTAGTTTTAATGCCTTCTGTGTGAAAAATTCTGAACATCTTCTTATTACAGCTAAGCATTTGCCCATTTTTGTTATCGTATTCTCAATATGCTTTTCCCATGATAATCTATCATCTATTATGACCCCCAATAGTTTTACTTCTTTTACTTGTTTAATTATTTTGTAACGGTTGTATTTTCAATTTTATACCGTCACTATTAATAAATCAGGGTCACACTAGTCTGTCATATGTCGTACTACAATATAATCATTCTCAACCATAGAAAATATCAGCCAAGTGTGTATTATAAACATGTACAAAAAAACGAACAATATTAACCACATATAACCCAAATCTTTTCACCACAATATAATTATACATACACTATATTCTTTTACAGAATGTCCATTTATGTAACTACCTGACTTGGATCGATCTCACCCGTTAGTCCTTTTGTTGATATGATAGAGATACCCATATGAATACAGATGGACTTGCTACCCTGGAGATCCTGAAGTCCAATAAACTTTTCTTCCATGCAGCTCCTTTGCCACCTTTTGCATAAGTCCAGTAATAATCCACCCGTTCTTATGAGCCTGCGGTTAGGAACACCAAAGCCATGAAATCTACAAATCCGTATTGAGCATGAAAACAGCGTTTTCTCAATCTGTATCTCCTAAACACCATTAAACCGCTGGTTGTGTTTGTTTTTTTCTTTTGGTCCAGTGTTCTTCTTCTTTTATCCCCTTTTCCTCAACTCTCCATCTCATTATCAGTCCCTATTGGTCAGCGCCGGCATAACATTTAAATTTATTATGGAACCGCAGGGAAATCGGTTACAATTTCTTCGTCTATCTTTAATGTCACCTCCGATTTTCTTTCTGGTGATAATGTAGATTCAATTATAATGGTCTTTGTTTTTGGTATGTTTAAAATAAGCTTATTGTCTTTGATCCAGTTTGTTACTGACTTTAATTCCTCCTCCAACTCATTAGATAGATCATTCATTGTTTCAGCTGATGCATAAAGAGTAGTATCATCAGCATACATCTGTAACTTGGCTTTATTCAACACTAGTGGCAGATCATTTATATATATTGAGAACAACAGTGGACCAAGACAGCTTCCTTGTGGGACTCCAAGATCCACCTGCTTGCTTTCTGACAAACTTCCATTGTAAAAAACCCTTTGACTCCTATCCGAAAGATAACTTTGAAACCATGCAATAACAGGCGCATCAATCCCATAACAAACTAGCTTATTCAACAACAGCTCATGATTCAGCACATCAAACGCTGCACTAAGGTCTAAAAGTATTACTCCTACTAATCTTTTATCTTCTAGTTCTTTTAACCAATCATCATTCATTTGTATTAATGCAGTGCATGTTGAATGTCCTTTCCTATAAGCATGCCGACAGTTAGAGATTAGATTGTTCTCAGATAAATAGCTTTGTATTCTAGATGTCATTACTTTCTCTAACAATTTTCCCAAACTTGGTAGTAGACTTACAGGTCGACCATTGGGTCCATTTAAGGGACTTTTGATATCTTTAGGTATTGGGATCACTTTTGCTTCCTTCCACAATTTGGGGTATATCCCCTTTCTTAAACTTAATTTAAAGATATAGCAGACCGGTTTAGTTATATATTTTACAGCCATTTTTAAAATTCTCCCATCTAAGTTGTCAATTCCCGATGTTCTTTCATTTTGTATATTGTTTATAAGTTTTTCAACCTCTTCCTCACTTACATGGAAGTTTTTAAATTGACAGTTTTTCTCTTTCATTATTAACTCTTTTATATTTAAACGGTATTGTTTGTCCTTTTGTTTGGTCCTCTTACTTTGAAGGATATCTGTTTTATTAATGAAATAATTGTTAAAATAATTAGCTATTGACTTTGGTTTTGTTAAAAATGATCCTTCGACCTCGATAGAAAATGGCAACAGATTTCCCTTCCTACCTAATATAGATTTTACTGTCTTCCATAGTTCCTTTCCATTGTTAATTGAATCCCCAATCCTATTTTTGTAATACTCTTTTTTTTCTTTTTCCTATTGATTTTGCAAACATAATTTCTCAATTTATAATATACCTTCCAAAGTACAGTACTGCCATTTTTTTATAGCTTCCCTTTTTGCCTCATCCCTTTGGACCATGCTGTTCTTTAATTCTTCATCCATCCATGGAAACTTTATGTTCCTTACTGTGGACTTTTTCAAGGGTGCGTGTTTCTCTACCACTAGCATAAACAACTCCATAAATTTTTCAAGTGCATTATCTGGGTTTTCCTGTTCGTATATATCAGTCCAGCATACAGTTTTTATATCTTCAATGAATTTGTCTAATTTAAACTGCCTATAAGATCGTTTTATAGCTACTCGTGGTGCAGCTTTCGGCATTTTAGTTTTTCTTGTTATAATTACTATATTATGATCACTGCTGCCTACTGGCACAGAAATAGCCTTAGAACACTGATCACTTGCATTTGTACAAATATGATCTATGCATGTAGATGTTTTTATTCCCGCCTTATTTGTTACGGTTCTTGTTGGAACAGTTACTACTTGTTCTATGTAACAGGTATTTAATATATTTAACCACTTCTTTTTAAGTGGACAAGATGTTGATAGCCAGTCAATGTTGATGTCGCCCAACAAATATATTTCCCTATTTCCATCAGTCACTTTATCCATCATTTCCCCCATCAATTCAAAATATCTACTATCAGCATTTGGTGGTCTATAGCAGCATCCTACAAGTAGAGGTTGCAGATGAGGTAACTGTATTTGTAACCACAAGGCTTCTAGTTCATTAAAAGACAAGTCAGTTCTAAGTTTTGCTACTATATGTGTTTGGATATAGATCGCAATCCCGCCACCATAGCTATTCCTATCTTTCCTATAAATATTAAACCCTTGTATTGCTACAACATCATTTTCAAAGGTAGAGTCTAGATGTGTTTCTGATACTGTTAAAACATGAATTTTATGATCTTCCAATATTTCAGCTATTTCATGAATTTTGTTTCTTAAACTGCATATATTAAGATGTGCTATATTTAACCCTTTCTTTGAAAGTTTATTTACAGATGGCATTATCTATTTATATTCATAACTATGCTTTACATCATACAATGAACTTCTTAATATTACACATTTTGTGTTTGTGTTCTAATTCGCGTACGTACCGCTAGACTCCCACTAGGGCTGGGCGATATGGATCAAAAATAATATCTCGATATTTTTTGCTGAACGGCGATATACGATATATATCTCGATATTTTTTTAAAAAGACACTTCTGAGACAAAGCTACATGTTCCAATTTTTTTACAGCCACTTTTATTAATATTCATGCTGGGGAAGCTTCACACAAGAATAATTTTTCCTTAAAAAAAAAAAAAAAAGAGCTATTCTAAGAAAAAAAAAAGTTGTTTTCTAAGGCATCGCCTGTCGTCTAATGTGAATTACAGATATATTGTCTGGTCCTTTAAGAATGTTAAATGTACTATAGGGCGCAGGGAGCGAGTGTGTAGGGAAGATGTTGGAATGACACGGTTTCCGGCTGAGCTTGTGTGACATTAAAAGTAAAACCCCGTTAAAGTAAACCCCTCGTTAACCCCCCACCCCCCCATGTTTGGACTTTATACATTATTTTATGTATATGTCGCCACAACATTAACATTTACATTAATATTTTATTTTACTGTGTAGAACTCTGTAATACAGGCAGAACTAATCGTTCATGTTGCTGTGTAACTATTACAACATCTAATGCATTTTAATCAGCGTTCTGCTGATGCACTTTATTATTCACTTTATTATTATTTAACAGCTTTATTTGTTGTTTAATTGCTGTTTGCTCCTTGTTTACTGCAGAGTTAGTGCATGCAATTTAATAATGTTTGGTTGTTTATTGGCCGACAACAAGAATTACTATAATAGAAGATAAATAAATAAATGATGTGTCGGACGTCGGGCGATCGTCCTGTATAAACTAACACGACCACGTACAACATCCAGTACAGAAATCCCCATAATGTTTGTATTTACAGATAGAGCAAATACAGGGGTTGGACAAAATAACTGAAACACCTGGTTTTAGACCACAATAATTTATTAGTATGGTGTAGGGCCTCCTTTTGCGGCCAATACAGCGTCAATTCGTCTTGGAAATTACATATACAAGTCCTGCACAGTGGTCAGAGGGATTTTAAGCCATTCTTCTTGCAGGATAGTGGCCAGGTCACTACGTGATGCTGGTGGAGGAAAACGTTTCCTGACTCGCTTCTCCAAAACACCCCAAAGTGGCTCAATAATATTTAGATCTGGTGACTGTGCAGGCCATGGGAGATGTTCAACTTCACTTTCATGTTCATCAAACCAATCTTTCACCAGTCTTGCTGTGTGTATTGGTGCATTGTCATCCTGATACACGGCACCGCCATTGGATGCACATGGTCCTCCAGAACGGTTCGGTAGTCCTTGGCAGTGACGCGCCCATCTAGCACAAGTATCGGGCCAAGGGAATGCCATGATATGGCAGCCCAAACCATCACTGATCCACCCCCATGCTTCACTCTGGGCATGCAACAGTCTGGGTGGTACGCTTCTTTGGGGCTTCTCCACACCGTAACTCTCCCGGATGTGGGGAAAACAGTAAAGGTGGACTCATCAGAGAACAGTACATGTTTCACATTGTCCACAGCCCAAGATTTGCGCTCCTTGCACCATCGAAACCGACGTTTGGCATCGGCACGAGTGACCAAAGGTTTGGCTATAGCAGCCCGGCCGTGTATATCGACCCTGTGGAGCTCCCGACGGACAGTTCTGGTGGAAACAGGAGAGTCGAGGTGCACATTTAATTCTGCCGTGATTTGGGCAGCCGTGGTTTTATGTTTTTTGGATACAATCCGGGTTAGCACCCGAACATCCCTTTCAGACAGCTTCCTCTTGCGTCCACAGTTAATCCTGTTGGATGTGGTTTGTCCTTCTTGGTGGTATGCTGACATTACCCTGGATACCGTGGCTCTCGATACATCACAAAGACTTGCTGTCTTGGTCACAGATGCGCCAGCAAGACGTGCACCAACAATTTGTCCTCTTTTGAACTCTGGTATGTCACCCATAATGTTGTGTGCATTGCAATATTTTGAGCAAAACTGTGCTCTTACCCTGCTAATTGAACTTTCACACTCTGCTCTTACTGGTGCAATGTGCAATTAATGAAGATTGGCCACCAGACTGGTCCAATTTAGCCATGAAACCTCCCACACTAAAATGACAGGTGTTTCAGTTATTTTGTCCAACCCCTGTATATGCACATCACATATACAAACACGAGTCAGAACAACAGGAGACGCACCGTTACGTTATTATTACTTTCTCAACACTTGATGTGAAGTAAATACGTGCATGTCAGCGCAGCTTGTGTTGGTTTTTAAAACGAATAACGACTCGTTTTCTTGTTTTTTAACTTTGGGATTTGAAGTGAAAAACGAATGAAGGTACACGGAGCTGGAACCTTTTGTCTGGACTTGTTTTCGGCATTCTCTACAGAATACATTATTCTGCTGCTCATCTGACACTTTGAATTCGAACCATCTCCAAATAATTCCAAAAAGAGTCATTATTTTTCTTTTCAGTAAGCAGCTCCTCTTCGATAGCTTCTGTCATGTCTTTATCCGTCTCCATGCTATCGCTGCCTGCAGGACTTACTGGTGAAGCAGTGGGGAGGGGCGAGTTGTGTTCAGTGAGGCAGAGGGGCAGGGCAGGTGAACATGTGCAGAGACAAACTGGGAGAAGAGAAAGACGAACTGTCGGATCTAACTGGAACGCAACATCTATATCGATATAGGCGATATTGTCTTATCTTATATCGCGTATGAAAATATATCGATATTTTATAAAATCTCGATATATCGCCCAGCCCTAACTCCCACCTCTTATATTATGCATCTCCTTTGCTTTCTCCATCCTATTGGGAGGATGTACTACTAGTTTATCATATCTAAGATATGCCACATCACCCCTCTCTCTTGCAGCTCTCAAGGCTGGCATAAGTTCTTTCCTCTTCTGACGAACAGCTTCTATACTATCTTCACTAACGTAGATGTTACTCCCTTTTAGATTTTTAGAATTTGCTAAGGCAGTTGCTTTGTCTTTGTGTCGTAGAAATTTCACCACTACAGGACGTGGTCTGGACTCATTGTTAGCAATTTTACCTGTCCTATGCGCTCGTTCAATTTTAACTGTTGTACTATCCATGTTCAGTTTCTCAGCCATCAGTTTTTTTACTTTGTCTTCTGTTTCAGACCAGTTTTCATTTGGAGTTTCTGGAATACCGTCCACTACAATGTTGTTTCTCCTAGACTGACCCTCCAAATAGTCCATCTTTCCAGTCATTGTTATCATGGATTCACATATCGTCTTTGTCAGTTTGTATTGATTTTAAATCTATTTTGATTCTTTTGATATCCCCACTCATCTCCTCAATATCCTTTTGAGAAAACTGTAGGCTGGCCTTTAGCTCACATGTCTCTCTCACAATCTCATCGACTCTTTTATTCATTGTCTCCATTATAAGTTGAACGGATCCTTTAAAATTACTCTCTTGCTGCTGTAGGAGTTGAACATAGAAGTCTTTTTGCTGGTGTAACAATTCTTTTACTTGTTGAAGGGAAACACTATCCTCACTTGCCATTCCTGCTCCTTTAGGCGGCATGACTGTTTAGAGCTAGCGCGATGTAGCAGCCCCCTTCAGTCGGCCTCCGTGCAGAGCGTTCTGAGCGAGCGCGTAGTTGAAACGGTGTTACAAGCTCGCACTTAATCGCCGATCTCCGATCGTCTTTCCCTATACGAAAACAGCTTTACCCGATCATCTATCCAACCTCCAACCGAATTCCTTAATCAAATCCAGCAGTTTATTCCTTAAAAAAATATCGGCAGCGATCCGGCCGTGCCAAACAGGAAAACAGCGTGACAGGAAATGACGTTCCTGTAGTCAGTCATAATGTTGAGGAGATGAAGAAGAAGAAAGTAGATTGGAAGAAAGTTACTGACATGATGGCCAGCACATTCTCTCTACGACGAAAAGAAATAGTCGAAGAACAACCACTTGTGGCAGAGGTGAAAGCCAAATGGCCAGCTTTGTTCACTGATCGACAGGTAAATGTTATGTTAAAAATCCTCTACATTACCGATTATGTACCATGACGTACACATTGCATGAATAAATTTTTCTGTTTTCTTGTCTTGTTTACTGTAGATTGAAGCTGAATTCACTCGACTTACGTCCATTGGCTTGTGGGATTCGTTTGTTTCTGGGCTGGACCAGCATTTGGCTAGATTCTTGCAGATGTACAGGGCCAAGAGTCACTGCATTTCAGAGCCTCCTGACTATGCTTGATTATGATGTGAGTATTACAGCTGTGTCCGAGAAATATGCAGTTCACTCAGATGTGATGTGGTAATGAGTGTTGCACTGGTGAGTGGATCAGACTCAGCACTGTGCGAGTACAGCAGACACTGGAGTTTTTAAACACTGTGTCCTTTCACAGTCAGCTCTATTACCTTGTTGGTCCACTTTGTGATGTAATGTCAGGGACAATAGCTCATCTTTTCGTACACAGTTTACATTAGTCATCCTGTAGTCCATTAGTTGCCACAGGACACTGTTGGCTGGATGTTTTTGGTTGGTGGGCTATTCTCAGTCCAGCAGTGACACTGGTCTGCTGATACAAGTGGAAGACACAACACACACTAAAACACTACCACCATGTTGGTGTCCCTGCAATGCTGAGAATGATCCACCACTTAAATAATGCATGTGGTGGTCCTGTGAGGCTCTTTTAAAAGTACTGATTTTGGTACCCAACCCATGTACCACACCACACACTCATTGGCCACTGTGCTTGCACAAATTAGAATTAGTCCTCTGCATTTTACCCGTCCATGCAGTGAAACACACATACACATTAGTGAACACACACTAGGAGGCAGCCTTATCAACGGCGCCCAGAGAACAGTTGGTTAGGTGACTTGCCCAAGGTTCTGTCAGAGGATCGAACCGGCAACCTTACGATCACAAGATTGGTTCCCTAACCAATTTAATTGTAGTTACTCATACTGACATGCCTTATGTGCTCTGTCTTCAACAGAATTCACTCCAAAATAAAAGGTCAGTCACGCTTAGAGGCCTTCCACACTTTCTCAGAGAGGATCCATCCAAGTTTTTAAAGACTGCTGAGGTAAGTGTGATCAGAACATGTATTGCATGTGTAACATAACTTGTAGAGTTTAAGGTATCAAACATGGTAATGTAAAATGAGTGTTCATTTTCTAAACTCCAGAATGAAACTCTCTATACTCAAACTCATCAGATCCCAGACAGAAGCTGGGTTTATCGCTAAAGATGATGTGGTTCCAGTATATAGCAGTCCAGGTTTCTTGTTCATGATGCCACTGCAGCCTGGTTAGAACAGCCTAGATGGTGGGCAGTTATCATGCATATTGGCACAACTACAATATCTCTCAGCCAAGCAAGCACATTGCACGGTCTGAACTAACTGTGGATTTTATACTTTATATTTGAAACTGATTCATATTGGTTATTAACCAGTTTGGTGAAAGCATTTAATTTTTAATGTGTGCATAATCATATACACTCTGAACTGGTCTTGTGATTTTAAAATGACATGAAATAACCCTTTAGTAAATATGATTTCATTACTGCTGAAAGTTCATTATGGCCTGCTATTTTTTTAATCTGTTTTGAACATGTTATTAAACAGTTTTTAATCAAAGATATGTGGTGTTGACACTTAAAGTGGAATGTTAACTGATTTTTTTTTAATCCTTTGCATTGCTTGGCATTTAGAGAGAGCAGATCTGTATATGATTATGATTGAATAAGGAATTGTGAGATTGTGACATTGTAGTTTATATAATAGTTTATATATTTACATAGAATTAGTTTAAAGGTGCTTCTTTTGACATTTTTATGCAGATGGGAGACACATGTACCCAAAGTAAACACTATTTAAGATTATTGATTTTAGAGCATTCAGTTGTTGGTAAGATCAGTACAATTGGTATGCTAGGAGGCCTTACCTATTACCTGATTGATTTACTACTAAATAATAACAAATAGCCTTTTTGATACTCCTGTTAAAGTTAGTTTTAGTGTTGGGTACAGAGGTTAAGCATATGGGTTAGGTGTAGGCATAGGTATAGTATTTGCCTACGGTAATATGAAAATCGCTTATGGATGTACTCACAAACATGCATGTGTGTTTCCTTTTTTTATTTGGGCCAGAGGAAATGTAACATTTAATTAATTTTATTTCCTTTTGTTACTTGTAGGCTACAGAGAGTGAGGAACGTATGGGAAAAGGAGTGAATGTTGGTATCCTGCTGGTAAAAGAAGGAGAGGACGTCTTTGACTTTTCGGTGGTGCTGGAGGAGCAGATTGTCCTGAGTAACATTCAGAAGGTTCTAATGAACATTGGTGGTGAACAGTGTTCTGCCAGGGTTCATGGACTTCGAAACAGACTTCTGTGTGAAACTCTGTAGTTAAGAGTTGAATATACTGGAATATTTTTCACTGGATATAGTGGATTTATAAATTTTTTCTGTGTTTTATGTATTGCCAAAAATTGCACTTGCAAGTGCAATTATGTTCATGGGCATTTGGTACTAAATAGGTGTTGCTGTTTTGTTCTTAAAGGGGACTACATCTAAAGTTCTGCATGATTCAATAGTTCATATATAAAGAGGTAAGTGGTAAGGCCCCATTGTAGTACTGACTTACATTTCTTTTCAGTGGTGGTGAGAGAACTCCACGTTTTATTTGCTATCCAAAAACACATGAGTAAAAGCTACACATCTGGGGTTTTTATTTTTAAACAATGTCTTGCACCATATCTTTAAAAAAATCGTATCACCAATACACAACATTACTGTAATAGCTTTCTGTTGGGTAGTTTTTAGGGGTCAAGTGCTTTAGATGTAATTATTACTGCACTGTGGATAATTCTGCCACACTTTCACATAGTATTTCAAGTCAGACAGGGTTAGGGTTAGGGGATGTTTAACCAATGTGGCTTTTTTCCCATTGGCGGAGACACGAAGTGGGATAGGCCAAGATCGTTTTTGCCGAACCTAACTTTCCCATGCATTAGTATAGCGAACGGGCCCCGACCAAGTTGGCCTGTACTGCATGACGGGGGGCAGAATTTCGCGGTCTCGGGCCAATGCCAACTTAAGTCACACCACGAAATCGACTCGACGGTGGCCAGGGTACCGAAACGTCCCCGTGCCCATTCGGTCATATTTTCCTCGACACATGGCCGACGGCCCCGGGACCCGGTGGGTGGGTCCGGGGGGGCGTGGCCAGAGCGCCGAAGGGTCCCCGTGCCCACCCGGTAATATTTTCGGCAAGAGTCGTCCCACGGCCCCGGGACCCGGTGGGTGGGTCCGTGGGGGCGTGGCCAGAGCGCCGAAGGGTCCCCGTGCCCACCCGGTAATATTTTCGGCAAGAGTCGTCCCACGGCCCCGGGACCCGGTGGGTGGGTCGGGGGGGGCGGGGGGGGGCCCCCCCCGCGACCCCCGAGGACTTTCTGCGACGCGTTCCCCGAGACTCGCCCGATCGTCCCCAGGCCCGTCCGGGGGGGCGTGGGCGGGCGGGGGGGGCGGACCGCGGCGGTCCCGCGTCTCTAGGACCTCCCCGAGTCTACTTCCGGTTCCCGCCCACTGGGGGGGCGGGGCTTCGGGGGGGCGGCCGGGCGCGGCCGGGGGGGCGCCCCCACCGAGTACGGGCCCGGTACGAGCACCCCGTGTGGAGAGATCGCTCAGAGAAGGCTTCTTCGTTGGGGGGGGGGGGGGGGCGGGATGGGGGGGGTGGGTGTCGTCTTTAGGGGCGAGGGGGGTACCCCCCCCCCCCACTCGGGCTTTCCCAGATGAACCGTTGGATATGTCTTACCTTTCACTCAGCCAGAGCAGTGTGTGTGTGTGTGTGTGAGAGAGCTGAAAACCAGGACTTTTTGCCATAGGACTGTATGTCGAAAAGTGTGAAAAAAGGCAGTTTTCGAAAGGTCGTCGTATCGCCACCGAAATCGGAGGGGTCGTACGGGGGCGCGACCCGAGCGACATATCCGAGCCCCGCGTCCGTGGGTCGAGAGGCCTCCGAGATACGGCCCCCGGGGCGTACGCGAGTAGGCCTAGGCCCGAAAAGCACGTCCGGGGGTCCCGCGAGGGAGGCGGAGGTCGCGGGGACTCGGGAATCGGAGAGGGCGTAGGGGGGCGCGTCCCGAACGACATACCGGAGACCCGCGGCCGTGGGTCGTACGGCCTCCGAGATACGGCCTCCCGGGCGTACGCGGATAGGCACGGGCCCGAGGACCACGTCCGGGGGTCCCGCGAGAGAACCTCAGGTCTCGTGGATTCGGGAATCGGAGAGGGCGTACGGGGGCGCGTCCCGAGCGACATGTCGGAGCCCCGCGGACGCGGGTCGGACGGCCTCCGAGATACGGCCCCCGGGGCGTACGCGGATAGGCCCGGGCCCGAGGAGCACGTCCGAGGGTCCCGCGAGGGAAGCGGAGGTCGCGGGGACTCGGGGATCGGAGAGGGCGTACGAAGGCGCGTCCCGAGCGACATATCGGAGCCCCGCGACCGTGGGTCGAGAGGCCTCCGAGATACGGCCTCCCGGGCGCACGCGAATAGGCCCGGGCCCGAGGATCACGTCCAGGGGTCCCGCGAGGGAAGCGGAGGTCGCGGGGACTCCGGACTCGGAGAGGGCGTACGGGGGCGCCTCCCGAGCGACATATCGGAGCCCCGAGACCGTGGGTCGAGAGGCCTCCGAGATACGGCCTCCCGGGCGTACGAGCCTAGGCGGAGGCTCGGGTGGCGGGGGGTTCGGGGGGGGCCCCCCCCCGAATCAGAGGGGTTGGGGGGGGGGGACCCCCCCCCACACGTCGGACTCTCGTACAAACTGTTGCATCTGCCTCCGTGTCTCTGCGCACGACCGTACGCTCGAAGGGTGCGAGAAGCCTCCAGAGCCACGCCGTGTGCCGGGGGAGAACGTGACTTTACGGAGTCGTCGCTGGTGACGCTTCGGTGATATATTTTACTAACCGGCCAGTTTATGTCCAGAACGAAAAAGCCTTCAGGGCCACTCGGGACCCAGAGTCGAGCGCTCCCGTCCGGGTCCCGCGTCCCTAGGACCTTCCCGAGTCTACTTCCCGTTCCCGCCCACCCGGGGGGCCGGGCTTCGGATACGCGGCGCGTCAGGCCCGGGGGGCGACCCACGCCGGGTCTCGGACCCGTACGGGCGACCCGGGCGTCGGTGCGCTCTGAGGCTTCGTCCAGGCACTCGGGTGTTAGACTCATACTCTGGCAGATTCTGTGCCTAGCGTTCGGGTGGAAAGAGACGGAATTTCGCCAAGCGAGGTCGCAGGCCCGCGGGATCCGAGTACGACGGACCGGGCCGCCGTGGGGGCGACATATCGGAGCCCCGTGACCGTGGGCCCTTCGGTCCGGGAGCCAGGGCCCCAGAAAGGAGTGGTCCCAGGTGACACTTCGGTGATATAAATCACTAACCGGCCCGTTTAAGCCCAGGAACGAAAGCGTCCAGGGCGACTACGTACGGCGAGTCGAGCGCTCCCGTCCGGGTCCCGCGTCCCTAGGACCTTCCCGAGTCTACTTCCCGTTCCCGCCCACCCGGGGGGCCGGGCTTCGGATATGCGGCGCGTCAGGCCCGTGGGGCGACCCACGCCGGGTCTCGGACCCGTACGGGCGACCCGGGCGTCGGTGCGCTCTGAGGCTTCGTCCAGGCACTCGGGTGTTAGACTCATACTCTGGCAGACTCTGTGCCTAGTGTTCGGGTGGAAAGAGACGTAATTTCGCCAAGCGAGGTCGCGGGCCCGCGGGATCCGAGTATGACGGACCGGGCCGCCGTGGGGGCGACATATCGGAGCCCCGTGACCGTGGGCCCTTCGGTCCGGGAGCGAGGGCCCCAGAAAGGAGTGGTCCCAGGTGACACTTCGGTGATATAAATTACTAACCGGCCCGTTTAAGCCCAGGAACGAAAAAGCCTTCAGGGCTACTCGGGACCCAGAGTCGAGCGCTCCCGTCCGGGTCCCGCGTCCCTAGGACCTTCCCGAGTCTACTTCCTGTTCCCGCCCACCCGGGGGGCCGGGCTTCGGATATGTGGCGCGTCAGGCCCGGGGGGCGACCCACGCCGAGTCTCGGACCCGTACGGGCGACCCGGGCGTCGGTGCGCTCTGAGGCTTCGTCCAGGCACTCGGGTGTTAGACTTATACTCTGGCAGACTCTGTGCCTAGTGTTCGGGTGGAAAGAGACGGAATTTCGCCAAGCGAGGTCGCAGGCCCGCGGGATCCGAGTACGACGGACCGGGCCGCCGTGTGGGCGACATATCGGAGCCCCGTGACCGTGGGCCCTTCGGTCCGGGAGCCAGGGCCCCAGAAAGGAGTGGTCCCAGGTGACACTTCGGTGATATAAATCACTAACCGGCCCGTTTAAGCCCAGGAACGAAAGCGTCCAGGGCGACTACGTACGGCGAGTCGAGCGCTCCCGTCCGGGTCCCGCGTCCCTAGGACCTTCCCGAGTCTACTTCCGGTTCCCGCCCACTGGGGGGGCGGGGCTTCGGGGGGGCGGCCGGGCGCGGCCGGGGGGGCGCCCCCACCGAGTACGGGCCCGGTACGAGCACCCCGTGTGGAGAGATCGCTCAGAGAAGGCTTCTTCGTTGGGGGGGGGGGGGGGGGGGGGGCGGGATGGGGGGGGTGGGTGTCGTCTTTAGGGGCGAGGGGGGTACCCCCCCCCCCCACTCGGGCTTTCCCAGATGAACCGTTGGATATGTCTTACCTTTCACTCAGCCAGAGCAGTGTGTGTGTGTGTGTGTGAGAGAGCTGAAAACCAGGACTTTTTGCCATAGGACTGTATGTCGAAAAGTGTGAAAAAAGGCAGTTTTCGAAAGGTCGTCGTATCGCCACCGAAATCGGAGGGGTCGTACGGGGGCGCGACCCGAGCGACATATCCGAGCCCCGCGTCCGTGGGTCGAGAGGCCTCCGAGATACGGCCCCCGGGGCGTACGCGAGTAGGCCTAGGCCCGAAAAGCACGTCCGGGGGTCCCGCGAGGGAGGCGGAGGTCGCGGGGACTCGGGAATCGGAGAGGGCGTAGGGGGGCGCGTCCCGAACGACATACCGGAGACCCGCGGCCGTGGGTCGTACGGCCTCCGAGATACGGCCTCCCGGGCGTACGCGGATAGGCACGGGCCCGAGGACCACGTCCGGGGGTCCCGCGAGAGAACCTCAGGTCTCGTGGATTCGGGAATCGGAGAGGGCGTACGGGGGCGCGTCCCGAGCGACATGTCGGAGCCCCGCGGACGCGGGTCGGACGGCCTCCGAGATACGGCCCCCGGGGCGTACGCGGATAGGCCCGGGCCCGAGGAGCACGTCCGAGGGTCCCGCGAGGGAAGCGGAGGTCGCGGGGACTCGGGGATCGGAGAGGGCGTACGAAGGCGCGTCCCGAGCGACATATCGGAGCCCCGCGACCGTGGGTCGAGAGGCCTCCGAGATACGGCCTCCCGGGCGCACGCGAATAGGCCCGGGCCCGAGGATCACGTCCAGGGGTCCCGCGAGGGAAGCGGAGGTCGCGGGGACTCCGGACTCGGAGAGGGCGTACGGGGGCGCCTCCCGAGCGACATATCGGAGCCCCGAGACCGTGGGTCGAGAGGCCTCCGAGATACGGCCTCCCGGGCGTACGAGCCTAGGCGGAGGCTCGGGTGGCGGGGGGTTCGGGGGGGGCCCCCCCCCGAATCAGAGGGGTTGGGGGGGGGGGACCCCCCCCCACACGTCGGACTCTCGTACAAACTGTTGCATCTGCCTCCGTGTCTCTGCGCACGACCGTACGCTCGAAGGGTGCGAGAAGCCTCCAGAGCCACGCCGTGTGCCGGGGGAGAACGTGACTTTACGGAGTCGTCGCTGGTGACGCTTCGGTGATATATTTTACTAACCGGCCAGTTTATGTCCAGAACGAAAAAGCCTTCAGGGCCACTCGGGACCCAGAGTCGAGCGCTCCCGTCCGGGTCCCGCGTCCCTAGGACCTTCCCGAGTCTACTTCCTGTTCCCGCCCACCCGGGGGGCCGGGCTTCGGATATGTGGCGCGTCAGGCCCGGGGGGCGACCCACGCCGGGTCTCGGACCCGTACGGGCGACCCGGGCGTCGGTGCGCTCTGAGGCTTCGTCCAGGCACTCGGGTGTTAGACTTATACTCTGGCAGACTCTGTGCCTAGTGTTCGGGTGGAAAGAGACGGAATTTCGCCAAGCGAGGTCGCAGGCCCGCGGGATCCGAGTACGACGGACCGGGCCGCCGTGTGGGCGACATATCGGAGCCCCGTGACCGTGGGCCCTTCGGTCCGGGAGCCAGGGCCCCAGAAAGGAGTGGTCCCAGGTGACACTTCGGTGATATAAATCACTAACCGGCCCGTTTAAGCCCAGGAACGAAAGCGTCCAGGGCGACTACGTACGGCGAGTCGAGCGCTCCCGTCCGGGTCCCGCGTCCCTAGGACCTTCCCGAGTCTACTTCCTGTTCCCGCCCACCCGGGGGGCCGGGCTTCGGATATGCGGCGCGTCAGGCCCGGGGGGCGACCCACGCCGGGTCTCGGACCCGTACGGGAGATCCGGCCCGGCGGCCCTTCCGAGGCCGTGAGGTGTCAGACTCATACTCTGGCAGAAGATGTGCCTAGTGTTCGGGTGGAAGAAGGTGCGATTTCGTAATAGGAGACACTTCGGTGATATAAATTACTAACCAGCCCGTTTATGTCCAGGACAAACGGCCTTCAGAGCGACCCTGGACGGGGGGTAGGGGGGGGGACCCCCCCGACTCGGGGGGGTTGGGGGGGGGGAACCCCCCCCCCCACACGTTGGATCTCCAGCCAAACTTTTTGATATGTCAGTCCTCGTACTTTGCCTGTGCACTGTCTCTTTGTGTAACGAGTGGGGAAAAAGACCTCGAGCCCAACTCTTTGATATGTCGGTCCTCGTACTTTGCCAGAGGACTGTCTCTCTGTTTAACGAGTGGGAAGAAGACCTCGAGCCAAACCCTTCGATACGTCGGTCCTCGTACTTTGCCAGAGCGAGCGTCTCGGCCACTTCTGCGATCTGGGACGCTTAGATGACATAGTCCCTAACCACCGAGAGACGCCCAGACCCGACCCCTACCCTGGGGTCGTGAACCCCGAAATTAGAGGGTTAGGGTCAGACGACACGTGGCAAATCTAAGGACACTTTGGTCGTTCCCAACATTCCCTCGGTCCGGGGACCTGTGCTAGAGAGGTTCCCGGCCTCAGAGAGACCAGGGGAACGTGTCCCGGACGTCGGATCCGGTCGTGATATGCCACTTTGGTACCAATATGCCACTTTGGTAATATGATGCCACTTTTGTACTAGCTAAACACTAACCCGTGAGCCCTCCTGGGACGCTTTTGTACTCTGATGCCACTTTGGTACCACGACCCTACCTCGCTTCGGATGGCGAAACTAAGCCGTGAGCCAACCCTTTTTTTCCTTTGGGTACACTTTTGCAATCTGAGGCCACTTTTGTAATATCCAAACACTAACCCGTGAGCGTCCCGGGGTTTGAAGGGGACGCTTTTGTACTCTGATGCCACTTTGGGAATTGCAACCCTCCGGAGCTCCAGAACGGACTCTGTGCCGACCCGGCGTCTCCCCGGTGCCCCAGAACACCCCAGAGGGTGGTGTCTGGGGTCCGGTGTCTAGCTGACCTTCCTGTACTTTTCTGTGAGAGACGACACGTCCACCCAATCTTCCAACCCGTACATCACAGAGAGCGCTGGTCGATAATGTCCATTCCGACCTTCGACACACGTCTACTGGCTCTCCTCGGGGCCGTGTCCTCTCTCCACTTCTCTTCATCCTATGTACCGATGACTGCAGATCCACGCCACCCTCCTGGTCGAGTATGCCGACGATACAGTTCTTCTGTTCATGCTGTCGGGCGCATCACAGACCCATGGTCCAGGCTCGCGCCCAGGGTCGAACGCTCCGGTCAAAAGGTGCGTCTCGGCCAGGGCTTCGGCCGTGGCGGAGTCCGGAGAGGTTCTGACCTCGTGGGCGCCTTTGGATGTGGAAAAACCACTCCTGCGATCTGGGACGCTTCGATGATATAGTCCCTAACCACATAGAGACGGGTCGCCCCTAGGGTCAAACGCTTCGGTCAAAAGGTGCGTCTCGGCCAGGGCTTCGCCGTGGCGGAGTCCGGTGAGGTCTGTAGGTCCTGGGTGCCTTTGGATGTAGAGAAACCACTTTGGGAATCCTGGACACTTTAGTGATACGTCCCCTAGGTCATGCCAAAACGAAGCCGGAAGACCCCCGTCGTACCGGTGATCTCACGGTCTGTACCGACGGTCCTCGCCCGAAAGACCGTCACGGTCACGGTCCGGGACCTTCTGGCTGCGAGTGACGAGAAAGACCACGGTTAGGGCCAAAATTACCAAAGTGTCTCGGATTCCCAAAGAGGTTTCTTAGGGTCCCAGGCCGAACCGAAGGCCCAGAGCTCGCCAGATCCCCACAGGAGGCTCGGCGTGCCGAGACGCACCATACGGCAAAGTCCCGGCTCTCTCGGGTCAGAGTGACGATAAAGACCACGGTTAGGGCCGAAATTACAAAAGTGTCCCGGATTCCCAAAGAGGTTTCTTAGGGTCCCAGGCCGAACCGAAGGCCCAGGCCTCGCCAGATCCCCACAGGAGGCTCGGCGTGCCGAGACGCACCATACGGCACTGTCCGGGTCCTTCTGGCTGCGAGTGATGAGAAAGACCACGGTTAGGGCCAAAATTACCAAAGTGTCTTGGATTCCCAAAGAGGTTTTTTAGGGTCCCAGGCCGAACCGAAGGCCCAGACGTAGCCAGATCCCTACAGGAGGCTCGGTGTGCCGAGACGCACCATATGGCACTGTCCAGGACCTTCTGGCTGCGAGTGAGTAGAAAGACCTTGGTTAGGTCCAAAATTACAAAAGTGTCCCGGATTCCCAAAGAGGTTTTTTAGGGACCCAGGCCGAGCCCAAGGCCCAGGCCGAGCCAGATCCCTACAGGAGGCTCGGCGTGCCGAGACGCACCATATGGCAAAGTCCCGGCTCTCTCAGGTCAGAGCGACGATAAAGACCATGGTTAGGTCCCAACGCACGAAAGTGTCCCGGATTCCAGAAGTGGTTTTTCGGGGTCCCAGGCCGAACCGAAGGCACAGACCTCGCCAGATCCCTACAGGAGGCTCGGTGTGCCGAGACGCACCATATGGCACTGTCCAGGACCTTCTGGCTGCAAGTGAGTAGAAAGACCTTGGTTAGGTCCAAAATTACAAAAGTGTCCCGGATTCCCAAAGAGGTTTCTTAGGGTCCCCGGCCGTACCGAAGGTCCGGACGTCGACGGATCGCCCCGGGAGGCTCCGCGTGCCGAGACGCAGCACCCGTCCACGTCTCGAGCGAGTCCTTTCACGTTTCACTCTGAAGGCCTTTCACCCTGTTTCCCTCTCGATGTTTCTGGGTGTGATTTTCAGGGAGCGTCTGTCGGTCATGGATTTCGTGAAGATGCTTCGAGACAACGGTCCACTGTAAGAAGCACTACGTAAATAAAGTAGGGTTGTCTCGATTTAACTTTTCTCTTTTTTTTTTCACATGTAGATGGAAGGAGTGTCAGGCACGTGCAGAGACAGACCCCTAGTGGTGCATTTTGGCCATGCCAACTTCAGCCTCATCAAACTAACAGAAAAACGTGGGAAGCATTTACTCTGCACTTATTACAATAAATCCATTCGAATCTTTTAATATATAGATGGAATGTTGTGAAACTATTTCTTATAGACACATAGTATTGTCCTCACAACCTACAGACCTTGTTTTGTTTATACTGCTTTTATTGTCATTTTATTTGAATCGATAGTTAAAACCTGTAAATCCATATGTTTATATCGAAGACCAACAAATCTAGTACACTCTAAGACAATGTGTTGTGATGACGTCAAACTTTTTTTTAACGTACACCAATTACAGTTTTTCTCGATCGCTAAAACACTAAAACCCATTCTTGGAACACGACTGTCGACCGCCAAAACTTGTCTATCGAATGACTCACTAATGTACGATTTAACGTACGATTTGAACAAACCACACAGACACAGAATGAAATGATCTAAAAGTGATAACTGGTAATAGATAGATAAATAACAATGGACTTGTGTGTAGTGATTTCTTGTCATTCTTGGTGCAGATCACTCCAGACCCGTCACATCCGGCACGAGGTATTGTCAGTGTCGTCACAGGTTTCCATCAGAATGCCTTTGGAGTTAAACAACAAGGAATGTGGTTAATAATGTACAACGCTAGTGGAGTGAAACATTTTCACAGAGAGTTTTAGACGATGACGTATACCCTATATGTAGATTCAGTAAGACACTCTCGATCGTCGTGCACAACGTCGATTCATCTGATTGACAAAATTTGCAGCCTAACGCCAAGAACAGAAAGGTTACAAAAACATTGTCACAAAAGCAAGTCATTCGATTATATGTGTATTGTGTGTGTTAACAATATAGATATGTAAGTTAAATATCCTACTGTTTTTTTTCTGTTTGTTTTTTTTTTTCGATAAAAATTTTGGCGATATGTGCCCTTTTCTTTGGCTTGCGCACCTGCACAGGTAAGTGAGTCACAGGCTTAGGTTTAGACACACACACACACACTGATCGACCTCGGCCGTACTCGAAAACCTCTGGGTTAGGGTCCTACGACACGTGGGATATCTCTAGTGACGCCTAAAATTCTCTCAAGTCGGGAACCTTCTACCATATGGTCGGTGAGGATGGCTTGGTAATCTCGATGACGACTCGGTAATAATAACCCCTAACAGCTTCAAATTGGACAACGAAAACACCTCGTCCTGACCCCGATCCAGCCATAAACCCTTCACCCGACCTGTTGCGACGGTAGTGATGAGTAATAAGTGTGTGTTCACATTTGTGGGCACTCGTGTGCACAGGCAATAACAGCACATCTACCTACACCTTATGTACATAGATCTGCATATTTTCATACTTTTTTCTCACATTTCCATTATTGCACTGTGGTTCACTTTACACTTTAAAATTGATTTCAACAGTGACGTTTTACAGTACAAGAAAAAGTAATTACTCGAATTTCATAACAGATTTTTTTGGTTCATAATTCTGGGTTACCAAAGAGAAAAGTGTGAGTGTAGCCTGCTGTCGGGACCCGATGAGGGAACATCCACCGGATCGGAAGTGATCCGGACTTGGTGAATACTAGCTTTTACATTAAGACTAACTCACATCTTCTGTACCTTTCTATAAAGAGATATCAATGTGCAGTTTTCTATCGTTTGCGTGTAAACATAAAATATTAATAATAATAATAATAATAATGAGTTATCGGAGTGTCTCAGCCCAGACCCGACCCCTACCCTGGGGTCGTGAACCCCGAAATTAGAGGGGATAGGGTCAGACGACACGTGGCAAATCTAGGGACACTTTGGTCGTTCCCAACATTCCCTCGGTCCGGGGACCTGTGCTAGAGAGGTTCCCGGCCTCAGAGAGACCAGGGGAACGTGTCCCGGACGTCGGATCCGGTCGTGATACGCCACTTTGGTACCAATATGCCACTTTGGTAATATGATGCCACTTTTGTACTAGCTAAACACTAACCCGTGAGCACTCCTGGGACGCTTTTGTACTCTGATGCCACTTTGGTACCACGACCCTACCTCGCTTCGGATGGCGAAACTAAGCCGTGAGCCAACCCTTTTTTTCCTTTGGGTACACTTTTGCAATCTGAGGCCACTTTTGTAATATCCAAACACTAACCCGTGAGCGTCCCGGGGTTTGAAGGGGACGCTTTTGTACTCTGATGCCACTTTGGGAATTGCAACCCTCCGGAGCTCCATAACGGACTCTGTGCCGACCCGGCGTCTCCCCGGTGCCCCAGAACACCCCAGAGGGTGGTGTCTGGGGTCCGGTGTCCGACCGGCCTCCCTCTACTCCGCTGCGAGAGACGACACGTCCACGTGCCCTGTCGGTGACGTAGGGTCGGCCCGGTGCCAACACAGCACTCCGTCGGGGCTCGGAGCGACATCGGAAGCCGGTGTTACGGTCTGGGAATCTAATAACGGTTTCATAATCCTTCCCTTCCCAGCCCAGAACTCGACCCGTCGACCACCCGACACCGCCCTCGTGCCTCACGCCACCGGTTAGGGTCGCATTTCGGCTCCCGCCTTCAAGTCACGGAGTCCGATCGGAGAGGCGACCTCACCGTCGCGTCGGGCCCGGCCAGGCGGTCTCCGTGATGTGGTTTTCGAGGCGCCCAGTGGCCCGTGTCAAAAGTTAGTCTTTCCCGGCCTTTTCGTGGTGACCGATGACCCTATCACGGCCCCGGGGGGTCGCCCTGCGAGTCTCGGGCCCTTCCGAGTCGTCCGACCCCGAAGGCCCCCTGGGACCCCAGGGACACTTTGGTGCTACTGGGGGCGTGTCCCAGGACACATCTGTCATTTCTGGGGAAGGGAGACCCCTGGTGGGATACGCGGTCAGGGGTTAGCAAATCTAGTACCAAGTGGGCACAGGGGTCAAGCGGTCACTTCCTCTGTCGTACGCCACCGGGGTGGCCGGAGTGAGGGACTGCAGGCAGAGTAACCGGAGAACCGGAGGGGGTGGGGGCTCCGTTCCAATTTTCACCGGGACCTGGGCCCCGGGGGGGAAGGCTCAGGGAGTTTGGGATTTTTAGCGCACCCCGTGGCCGCGCGATAAATCGGAGAAAAATCCCTATGGGATTTTACATGTGTTTTTTGCCGACTTTAAACGCCCATAACTCCGCCTACGAGCGTCTGAGACGCCCGGTGCAATTATGTTTTTTGCTCCATTTTTCACGTAGAGTACGAATCTGGTGTCCGATACCAATGTGTCCTCGGCCACTAATTAGGGTTAGGGTTAGGGTTAGGGGTTAGGGTTAGGTTAAGGGGTTAGGGGTTGGGGTTAGGGTACCGAGGTCCCAAACCGGTCCCGGCTGTCGGGTTAGGGTTAGGGTTAGGGTTAGGGTTAGGGTTAGGGTTAGGGTTAGGGTTAGGTTAAGAGTTAAAACCAGAGGCGGCATTCAAATTAGTGGCATTGAAATGAGACGTATGCTAATCTTTGCTCTCCTATTGGCTGGAGGTAGCAGTATGCAAATGTCTGCTCTCCTATTGGCCGTATGCAAATGTTTGGAATCCCATTGGTTGAAACTCAAACATGTCCTTTTTGCTGGTTTGTAATGTCAATGATGTGTGTTGTATTGTACCACAGGGACTTTTATTTCCTTGGGGATCAGTAAAGCATCCATCAATCCATGTGTATGTCTAACTATTTGCCTACCTTTTATTTATTTATTTCAGCAGGACATGATCCGAGTCAGACTTGGAGCAGAAGATCCGTCCGTGGCCGAGGTGGGCAGCACACGACCCACACATCCACGAGACCACGAACCTATGACACACAACACACACACAAAAAAAACAAAACAAAACATATGATAAGCACAAAAATGCAATAATCGTTCAAGAACACGAATGGTAACCCCTGGTATCAGAATGAGATTCATGGGCCGAGTACGTGGACACACACACACACACACACACACACAGACACAGACACAGACACACACACACACACACACACACACACACAGGCAATTGGCAGTGTGTGTAATGTTAAAAAATAACAATAAAAAATAAAGGAACAGAACAGTAAAGTACCTGAATCGATTGAACAAGATGTGAACAGTTCGGTTGACATTCTTCTGACTTATCAGGTAGCCAAGGTTTGGTATTTTTTGGAATATGAGCTGTTGAAAAACCTGAAATCATACTAAGTGATGTGGCATGACTATTCCAAAAGATGGCAGCAGAGGATCAAAAATGAGCGGTGCCTTAGGATTCCGTCAAGCCGGGAAGTCGAGGCTTCCCAGCTTAAGAGAGAGTACGCACCGAATAGGCCCAATTTAACCCTAGTCTATTCATATGTCACTCATTAATTTGTTAATGTATACATATCATTAATTCATCAATAATTCATGATGCACTCACTATCAGTCGATGTATTAATTCATTGTTAATAAACTGGTAGTTAGGTGTTAGTATATGTTTAGTTATGTACACATGTTGTAAAGTGTTTACCGTCGTGTTCTCAGCGCGCTTGGCTCTTTAAACTTCTCTACGGTGTGTATTCTTGGTTTGCTTGTGGCAAAAAATATTACACAAACGTCCATATCCATACCCAAACATCCTCGAGGACTTCATGTTGACTGTGGCGCCCTCAGGTGTCCCTCTTGTGGTATAACCTTTTTTTCCTTATTCCTTTTTTATTTCATTAATATTACATAGGATATCGATTTATTTTGGGGGTTTCCATTTTAAATTATGTTTTAGGTCAATCAATTATATTGTATAATTTATGGTCAAGGTGGTTAAGGTAGGTCAGGGTTAGAAATATATCTATTGAGGTCGAAGTTGAATTAATTGTAGGTAGGGTGGGTTGTAGTCAGTCTAGTTTTAATCTAAATTGGGGTTAGGATGATGGGTGATTAGATTGCGGTTAAAATTCAGTTTATTTGGGGTCAGGGCTAGGATGATCAAAGATTAGGTTGTAGTAGAGCTTCAGTGTATTGAATTTAAAGTACTTGGAAATTGGGTTGAAGTTGTAATTAGGTTTATTAAGGTTAGAGTTGATATAATTATGGACTGAACTATAATTGAAATTTCATTTATTGTGATTGGGGACAGTGTAAATGAAGGTTAGGTTCTAGTTGGAAGGTTTATTAGGATTAGGGTTAGAATAATTGGGAGTTGGGTTATGGTTGAAATGGAGTTTATTGTGGTTGGGGTTGGAATAATTGGGAATTGGGTTGAAATTAGGTTTATTAAGCTTAGGGTTAGAGTAATTAGGGGTTGGGTTATGGTAAATAATTGGGGTAAGGTCATCGTTGAGATGAGTCTATTGAGGTTGGGGTTAGAGTAATTAGGGATTAGGTTATGGTTAAGATTAGGCTTATTGAGGTTGGGGTTGGAATAATTAGGAATGAGGTTATGGTTAAGATTAGGTTTATTGAGGTTGGGGTTAGAGTAATTAGGGATTAGGTGATGGTTAAGATTAGGTTTATTGAGGTTGGGGTTAGAGTAATTAGGGATTAGGTGATGGTTAAGATTAGGTTTATTGAGGTTGGGGTTAGAGTAATTAGGGATTAGGTTATGGTTAAGATTAGGCTTATTGAGGTTGGGGTTGGAATAATTAGGAATGAGGTTATGGTTAAGATTAGGTTTATTGAGGTTGGGGTTAGAGTAATTAGGGATTAGGTGATGGTTAAGATTAGGTTTATTGAGGTTGGGGTTAGAGTAATTAGGGATTAGGTGATGGTTAAGATTAAGGAAACGTGGAACATAAAGGACAAGAGAACTGTCTGCAGCTACATAAACAGGCCCTAATTCAAACTTGGATCGATTTCTCAGCTCCTAAAGCTTGCTACAGAGATGTAGCCATGATTGGTTACAAGGGTTACAAGCTGTGCAATTATGCAGAAAATGTGCCCTTTCATTTGGGTTTCTTAATTTCATGTGGGGTTAGATGCAGTTCCTAACCTAAACAGCAGGTGCCAGCTTTCAGTAAGTCTGGGGTTAGCTTGGGGTTAGATGCAGTTCCTAACCTAAACAGCAGGTGCCAGCTTTCAGTAAGTCTGGGGTTAGCTTGGGGTTAGATGCAGTTCCTAACCTAAACAGCAGGTGCCAGCTTTCAGTAAGTCTGGGGTTAGCTTGGGGTTAGATGCAGTTCCTAACCTAAACAGCAGGTGCCAGCTTTCAGTAAGTCTGGGGTTAGCTTGGGGTTAGATGCAGTTCCTAACCTAAACAGCAGGTGCCAGCTTTCAGTAAGTCTGGGGTTAGCTTGGGGTTAGGCCTTGGATTGGGGGCGTGGTTAGGGTTTTGCTCATAGGTTAAGAGTTAAAACCAGAGGCGGCATTCAAATTAGTGGCATTGAAATGAGACGTATGCTAATCTTTGCTCTCCTATTGGCTGGAGGTAGCAGTATGCAAATGTCTGCTCTCCTATTGGCCGTATGCAAATGTTTGGAATCCCATTGGTTGAAACTCAAACATGTCCTTTTTGCTGGTTTGTAATGTCAATGATGTGTGTTGTATTGTACCACAGGGACTTTTATTTCCTTGGGGATCAGTAAAGCATCCATCAATCCATGTGTATGTCTAACTATTTGCCTACCTTTTATTTATTTATTTCAGCAGGACATGATCCGAGTCAGACTTGGAGCAGAAGATCCGTCCGTGGCCGAGGTGGGCAGCACACGACCCACACATCCACGAGACCACGAACCTATGACACACAACACACACACAAAAAAAACAAAACAAAACATATGATAAGCACAAAAATGCAATAATCGTTCAAGAACACGAATGGTAACCCCTGGTATCAGAATGAGATTCATGGGCCGAGTACGTGGACACACACACACACACACACACACACAGACACAGACACAGACACACACACACACACACACACACACACACAGGCAATTGGCAGTGTGTGTAATGTTAAAAAATAACAATAAAAAATAAAGGAACAGAACAGTAAAGTACCTGAATCGATTGAACAAGATGTGAACAGTTCGGTTGACATTCTTCTGACTTATCAGGTAGCCAAGGTTTGGTATTTTTTGGAATATGAGCTGTTGAAAAACCTGAAATCATACTAAGTGATGTGGCATGACTATTCCAAAAGATGGCAGCAGAGGATCAAAAATGAGCGGTGCCTTAGGATTCCGTCAAGCCGGGAAGTCGAGGCTTCCCAGCTTAAGAGAGAGTACGCACCGAATAGGCCCAATTTAACCCTAGTCTATTCATATGTCACTCATTAATTTGTTAATGTATACATATCATTAAT
This sequence comes from Trichomycterus rosablanca, assembly GCF_030014385.1. Taxonomy (NCBI): domain Eukaryota; kingdom Metazoa; phylum Chordata; class Actinopteri; order Siluriformes; family Trichomycteridae; genus Trichomycterus; species Trichomycterus rosablanca. The sequence continues at coordinate 20,268 of NW_026947073.1, read as the reverse complement.
TCATCAATAATTCATGATGCACTCACTATCAGTCGATGTATTAATTCATTGTTAATAAACTGGTAGTTAGGTGTTAGTATATGTTTAGTTATGTACACATGTTGTAAAGTGTTTACCGTCGTGTTCTCAGCGCGCTTGGCTCTTTAAACTTCTCTACGGTGTGTATTCTTGGTTTGCTTGTGGCAAAAAATATTACACAAACGTCCATATCCATACCCAAACATCCTCGAGGACTTCATGTTGACTGTGGCGCCCTCAGGTGTCCCTCTTGTGGTATAACCTTTTTTTCCTTATTCCTTTTTTATTTCATTAATATTACATAGGATATCGATTGATTTTGGGGGTTTCCATTTTAAATTATGTTTTAGGTCAATCAATTATATTGTATAATTTATGGTCAAGGTGGTTAAGGTAGGTCAGGGTTAGAAATATATCTATTGAGGTCGAAGTTGAATTAATTGTAGGTAGGGTGGGTTGTAGTCAGTCTAGTTTTAATCTAAATTGGGGTTAGGATGATGGGTGATTAGATTGCGGTTAAAATTCAGTTTATTTGGGGTCAGGGCTAGGATGATCAAAGATTAGGTTGTAGTAGAGCTTCAGTGTATTGAATTTAAAGTACTTGGAAATTGGGTTGAAGTTGTAATTAGGTTTATTAAGGTTAGAGTTGATATAATTATGGACTGAACTATAATTGAAATTTCATTTATTGTGATTGGGGACAGTGTAAATGAAGGTTAGGTTCTAGTTGGAAGGTTTATTAGGATTAGGGTTAGAATAATTGGGAGTTGGGTTATGGTTGAAATGGAGTTTATTGTGGTTGGGGTTGGAATAATTGGGAATTGGGTTGAAATTAGGTTTATTAAGCTTAGGGTTAGAGTAATTAGGGGTTGGGTCATGGTAAATAATTGGGGTAAGGTCATCGTTGAGATGAGTCTATTGAGGTTGGGGTTAGAGTAATTAGGGATTCGGTTATGGTTAAGATTAGGCTTATTGAGGTTGGGGTTGGAATAATTAGGAATGAGGTTATGGTTAAGATTAGGTTTATTGAGGTTGGGGTTAGAGTAATTAGGGATTAGGTGATGGTTAAGATTAGGTTTATTGAGGTTGGGGTTAGAGTAATTAGGGATTAGGTGATGGTTAAGATTAAGGAAACGTGGAACATAAAGGACAAGAGAACTGTCTGCAGCTACATAAACAGGCCCTAATTCAAACTTGGATCGATTTCTCAGCTCCTAAAGCTTGCTACAGAGATGTAGCCATGATTGGTTACAAGGGTTACAAGCTGTGCAATTATGCAGAAAATGTGCCCTTTCATTTGGGTTTCTTAATTTCATGTGGGGTTAGATGCAGTTCCTAACCTAAACAGCAGGTGCCAGCTTTCAGTAAGTCTGGGGTTAGCTTGGGGTTAGATGCAGTTCCTAACCTAAACAGCAGGTGCCACCTTGCAGTAAGTCTGGGGTTAGCTTGGGGTTAGATGCAGTTCCTAACCTAAACAGCAGGTGCCAGCTTTCAGTAAGTCTGGGGTTAGCTTGGGGTTAGATGCAGTTCCTAACCTAAACAGCAGGTGCCAGCTTTCAGTAAGTCTGGGGTTAGCTTGGGGTTAGATGCAGTTCCTAACCTAAACAGCAGGTGCCACCTTGCAGTAAGTCTGGGGTTAGCTTGGGGTTTGTTTTGTAATGAGGTACAAAAATCGGTTGACATTCTTCTGACTTAAAGATTGGAGCCCAGTAAAAGTAATTAGGCAGTGGGGGTACAAAAAAAGATAGCTGGTGTCGTTGGGGGGGTACGAGGTGGTTCATTCTACCTTGAAAGTCCTACAAACTGGTGCTGTATGACTTCTAAAAGTACATGAGGACGTTGTAACCGAAAACGTCCAGTAGATGGCAGCAGAGGGTTAAAAACGAGCGGTGCGTTTCCAGCTGTGAGCAGGGAGAAGTGGTCGGCTTGAAATGTAGTGTTTCCAATGCAAAGTGAAAGAGCTTTCCAAAATCTGTTCATAAAGTGTGTAAATAATTTCATGTAAAAAGCTCAATCCAGACAAACACAACATACAATGATATTATGTTCATGAAGGATATTCAGAGCTGGTGTCCGAACCCACTGGGATAGACGCCGATTGACTTTTAATTCATTCAAAATGGGATTTCTCAGCTCTTGAGGCTGCTACAGCATAGATGTAGCAACGATTGGTCAGAAGAACAAACTTCAAGCTGTGCACTAACACTGGAAAATGTGCCGTTTCATCGGGTTTCTTATTTCCTTTTCTTAATGTCGATGCAGTTCCGAACATGCCCTGCAGAGGTCAGATCCTTAAGCCGGGAAGCAGCGACCATATGGTGCAAGGTTCCCGGATTAAGAGAATGCGGCCGATCTGACCCTAGTCTACACTCAGTCAAATAATCGGGAAAATTCGAAGAAACGTCGTAGGACCTCCAAAATCGCACAGGGCGTGCAGGTCCAACCTACCAGCGACATATCGGAGCCCCGCGGTCCCGCGTGGAAAGACGGCCGAGATACGGGCCCCCGACGCGTACGCGAGTAGGCCCAAAAAACCACGTTTCGGGGTCCCGCGGCGGAACCGTAGGACGTAGGCGCACCGAAACCGAGCACGTCGGAGGGGGCCCGGCCACGAGCGACATATCGGAGCCCCGTCACCGTGGTCCGAAAGGCGGCCGAGACACGGGCCCCGACGCGTACGCGAGTAGTCGTCAGGCCCCAGACGACGTGCGGAGGTCCCGCGAGGGAACCGGATGTCGTAGGCCCACCGGACCAGAGTACGACGGACCGCGCGTAGGCACGAGCGACATATCGGAGCCCCGTGACCCTGGTCCTAAAGGCGTCCGAGATACGGGAATAATTGGGAATTGGGTTGAAATTAGGTTTATTAAGCTTAGGGTTAGAGTAATTAGGGGTTGGGTTATGGTAAATAATTGGGGTAAGGTCATCGTTGAGATGAGTCTATTGAGGTTGGGGTTAGAATAATTAGGGATTAGGTTATGGTTAAGATTAGGCTTATTGAGGTTGGGGTTGGAATAATTAGAAATGAGGTTATGGTTAAGATTAGGTTTATTGAGGTTGGGGTTAGAGTAATTAGGGATTAGGTGATGGTTAAGATTAGGTTTATTGAGGTTGGGGTTAGAGTAATTAGGGATTAGGTGATGGTTAAGATTAGGTTATGGTTAAGATTAGGTTTATTGAGGTTGGGGTTAGAGTAATTAGGGATTAGGTAATGGTTAAGATTAGGTTTATTGAGGTTGGGGTTAGAGTAATTAGGGATTAGGTTATGGTTAAGATTAGGCTTATTGAGGTTGGGGTTGGAATAATTAGGAATGAGGTTATGGTTAAGATTAGGTTTATTGAGGTTGGGGTTAGAGTAATTAGGGATTAGGTAATGGTTAAGATTAGGTTTATTGAGGTTGGGGTTAGAGTAATTAGGGATTAGGTAATGGTTAAGATTAGGTTTATTGAGGTTGGGGTTAGAATAATTAGGGATTAGGTAATGGTTAAGATTAGGTTTATTGAGGTTGGGGTTAGAATAATTAGGGATTAGGTTATGGTTAAAATTAAGGAAACGTGGAACATAAAGGACAAGAGAACTGTCTGCAGCTACATAAACAGGCCCTAATTCAAACTTGGATCGATTTCTCAGCTCCTAAAGCTTGCTACAGAGATGTAGCCATGATTGGTTACAAGGGTTACAAGCTGTGCAATTATGCAGAAAATGTGCCCTTTCATTTGGGTTTCTTAATTTCATGTGGGGTTAGATGCAGTTCCTAACCTAAACAGCAGGTGCCAGCTTTCAGTAAGTCTGGGGTTAGCTTGGGGTTAGATGCAGTTCCTAACCTAAACAGCAGGTGCCACCTTGCAGTAAGTCTGGGGTTAGCTTGGGGTTAGGCCTTGGATTGGGGGCGTGGTTAGGGTTTTGCTCATAGGTTAAGAGTTAAAACCAGAGGCGGCATTCAAATTAGTGGCATTGAAATGAGACGTATGCTAATCTTTGCTCTCCTATTGGCTGGAGGTAGCAGTATGCAAATGTCTGCTCTCCTATTGGCCGTATGCAAATGTTTGGAATCCCATTGGTTGAAACTCAAACATGTCCTTTTTGCTGGTTTGTAATGTCAATGATGTGTGTTGTATTGTACCACAGGGACTTTTATTTCCTTGGGGATCAGTAAAGCATCCATCAATCCATGTGTATGTCTAACTATTTGCCTACCTTTTATTTATTTATTTCAGCAGGACATGATCCGAGTCAGACTTGGAGCAGAAGATCCGTCCGTGGCCGAGGTGGGCAGCACACGACCCACACATCCACGAGACCACGAACCTATGACACACAACACACACACAAAAAAAACAAAACAAAACATATGATAAGCACAAAAATGCAATAATCGTTCAAGAACACGAATGGTAACCCCTGGTATCAGAATGAGATTCATGGGCCGAGTACGTGGACACACACACACACACACACACACACAGACACAGACACAGACACACACACACACACACACACACACACACACACACACAGGCAATTGGCAGTGTGTGTAATGTTAAAAAATAACAATAAAAAATAAAGGAACAGAACAGTAAAGTACCTGAATCGATTGAACAAGATGTGAACAGTTCGGTTGACATTCTTCTGACTTATCAGGTAGCCAAGGTTTGGTATTTTTTGGAATACGAGCTGTTGAAAAACCTGAAATCATACTAAGTGATGTGGCATGACTATTCCAAAAGATGGCAGCAGAGGATCAAAAATGAGCGGTGCCTTAGGATTCCGTCAAGCCGGGAAGTCGAGGCTTCCCAGCTTAAGAGAGAGTACGCACCGAATAGGCCCAATTTAACCCTAGTCTATTCATATGTCACTCATTAATTTGTTAATGTATACATATCATTAATTCATCAATAATTCATGATGCACTCACTATCAGTCGATGTATTAATTCATTGTTAATAAACTGGTAGTTAGGTGTTAGTATATGTTTAGTTATGTACACATGTTGTAAAGTGTTTACCGTCGTGTTCTCAGCGCGCTTGGCTCTTTAAACTTCTCTACGGTGTGTATTCTTGGTTTGCTTGTGGCAAAAAATATTACACAAACGTCCATATCCATACCCAAACATCCTCGAGGACTTCATGTTGACTGTGGCGCCCTCAGGTGTCCCTCTTGTGGTATAACCTTTTTTTCCTTATTCCTTTTTTATTTCATTAATATTACATAGGATATCGATTGATTTTGGGGGTTTCCATTTTAAATTATGTTTTAGGTCAATCAATTATATTGTATAATTTATGGTCAAGGTGGTTAAGGTAGGTCAGGGTTAGAAATATATCTATTGAGGTCGAAGTTGAATTAATTGTAGGTAGGGTGGGTTGTAGTCAGTCTAGTTTTAATCTAAATTGGGGTTAGGATGATGGGTGATTAGATTGCGGTTAAAATTCAGTTTATTTGGGGTCAGGGCTAGGATGATCAAAGATTAGGTTGTAGTAGAGCTTCAGTGTATTGAATTTAAAGTACTTGGAAATTGGGTTGAAGTTGTAATTAGGTTTATTAAGGTTAGAGTTGATATAATTATGGACTGAACTATAATTGAAATTTCATTTATTGTGATTGGGGACAGTGTAAATGAAGGTTAGGTTCTAGTTGGAAGGTTTATTAGGATTAGGGTTAGAATAATTGGGAGTTGGGTTATGGTTGAAATGGAGTTTATTGTGGTTGGGGTTGGAATAATTGGGAATTGGGTTGAAATTAGGTTTATTAAGCTTAGGGTTAGAGTAATTAGGGGTTGGGTCATGGTAAATAATTGGGGTAAGGTCATCGTTGAGATGAGTCTATTGAGGTTGGGGTTAGAGTAATTAGGGATTCGGTTATGGTTAAGATTAGGCTTATTGAGGTTGGGGTTGGAATAATTAGGAATGAGGTTATGGTTAAGATTAGGTTTATTGAGGTTGGGGTTAGAGTAATTAGGGATTAGGTGATGGTTAAGATTAGGTTTATTGAGGTTGGGGTTAGAATAATTAGGGATTAGGTTATGGTTAAAATTAAGGAAACGTGGAACATAAAGGACAAGAGAACTGTCTGCAGCTACATAAACAGGCCCTAATTCAAACTTGGATCGATTTCTCAGCTCCTAAAGCTTGCTACAGAGATGTAGCCATGATTGGTTACAAGGGTTACAAGCTGTGCAATTATGCAGAAAATGTGCCCTTTCATTTGGGTTTCTTAATTTCATGTGGGGTTAGATGCAGTTCCTAACCTAAACAGCAGGTGCCAGCTTTCAGTAAGTCTGGGGTTAGCTTGGGGTTAGATGCAGTTCCTAACCTAAACAGCAGGTGCCACCTTGCAGTAAGTCTGGGGTTAGCTTGGGGTTAGATGCAGTTCCTAACCTAAACAGCAGGTGCCAGCTTTCAGTAAGTCTGGGGTTAGCTTGGGGTTAGATGCAGTTCCTAACCTAAACAGCAGGTGCCAGCTTTCAGTAAGTCTGGGGTTAGCTTGGGGTTAGATGCAGTTCCTAACCTAAACAGCAGGTGCCACCTTGCAGTAAGTCTGGGGTTAGCTTGGGGTTTGTTTTGTAATGAGGTACAAAAATCGGTTGACATTCTTCTGACTTAAAGATTGGAGCCCAGTAAAAGTAATTAGGCAGTGGGGGTACAAAAAAAGATAGCTGGTGTCGTTGGGGGGGTACGAGGTGGTTCATTCTACCTTGAAAGTCCTACAAACTGGTGCTGTATGACTTCTAAAAGTACATGAGGACGTTGTAACCGAAAACGTCCAGTAGATGGCAGCAGAGGGTTAAAAACGAGCGGTGCGTTTCCAGCTGTGAGCAGGGAGAAGTGGTCGGCTTGAAATGTAGTGTTTCCAATGCAAAGTGAAAGAGCTTTCCAAAATCTGTTCATAAAGTGTGTAAATAATTTAGGGTTAGGGTTAGGGTTAGGGTTAGGGTTAGGTTGAGTTATTTTGTTTAGGAGGTAGAGTTTAGGAGGGGGAGAAGGGGTAGTTGGGGGTTATTGGTTAGGTTTAGTGGTTAAGGTTAGGTTTAGAGGTTAGGTTAGGGTTAGGGTTAGGTTTTTAGGGTTAAGGTCAAGGGTTAGGGTTAGGTTTTAGGGGGAGGGGGGGTGGTTAGGGTTAGGTTGAGGAGGTAGAGTTTAGGAAGGGGTAGTTGGGGGTTATTGGTTAGGTTTAGTGGTTAAGGTTAGGTTTAGAGGTTAGGTTAGGGTTAGGTTTTTAGGGTTAAGAGGTTAGGGTTAGGTTTTAGGGGGAGGGGGGGTGGTTAGGGTTAGGGTTAGGGGTTAGGGTTAGGTTAAGGGGTTAGGGGTTGGGGTTAGGGTACCGAGGTCCCAAACCGGTCCCGGCTGTCGGGCAGGTTCGGGGCCTACGTTGGGCACTGGCCTACCGTATGTCACTAATCATCAACTCCAGTCCCCCACAAAAACGTCACCAAGCACAATCACTAATCCCCATATCCCCCTCTCTCACTGGATCTGCCTAACTTGTTCGTTAAGGCCCCATGGATGTATCGAATTTAATTTATTTATCCATTCCCTTTCTATTGTTCTACGGGTGTTATGGGACCACAGTGTATTGTGTTGGAGTCCCATGACCCTTAGTGACTGAATGTCATGTTTTATGAAGTGTTGGACCAGGAGTGTGTGTGTTTCCTTTTTATTGTTAATGTTATATCGATGTTGCGCTAATCTAGTAGCCAAGGTGTTTCTGGTCTCACCCACATATTGTAGATTGCATTTTTTGCAGTAAATTAGGTACACACAATTCTGGATGTTGGGTTTTAGGGGTGGCCAAATGGTGTAAAGGTGTTTACTTTGTGGATTAGAAATCCAACGTTTAGGTCTATATTGCCCTAATAGCATGGATTTTTTCTTTTTTGTGTTTGTGTCCTGTAGTCCCGGGAGCTTACTGTGGACTAATATGTCCCTCAGATTTTTGTTCTTTCTATAGGCCGATATGACCCTGTGATGGTCCAGCACCTGGTCCGTTGTGTTAAATTTTTGGAAGTTTTCTTTGAAGCGCCTGTTCAGTCTGACACTCCCCATCGAGAAGGTAGTTGTCAGGGGGATTATTTCCGCTCCCTCCTGATTCTTCTTGTCCAGGAACTTCTTTAAACAGTCCCTGAGAAAGGACCGGGAGTAGCCTCTTTTCCCTAGAGTTTTAAATAAAATTGTCTTGGCTGTCCAAAAATCCCCTGGTTGGGTACAAATCCTGTGAAATCTCAACAATTGGGATTTCACAATACCTTTGAAGGTATGTTTTGGGTGATGGCTTGATTTAAACAGGAGCGCATGAGTATCAGTATCCTTGAAGAAGACCTTGATCTGGAGTTTATGTCTACCCCCTAGGTCCTTCTCTTTGTAGGTTATGGTGTCAAGGAAATTAACTTCTGACTCATCCAGTGTGTATTTTATCTTAATCGATTTATCACACTGATTGAGATGAGCTGCAAAAGCGATGAATTCATCTCGTGTCCCTGACCAGATCCCCCAGATATCATCTAAGAATCTATAGTAATAGAGTGGTTTAGAAGGCCAATTGTTCAGTGCCCGTTCCTCCCATCGGGCCATAAAAATGTTGGCGTACGAGGGGGCAAACTTCTTCCCCATTGCCGTTCCCTTTGTTTGTACATAAAATTTGGAATCGAATTCAAAATCATTTTTGGTCAAATTAAGTTCCAGCAATTCTAGGAGTAGGTCATCAGGTCTGTGTTTGTCCGGGTATCTGATGAACCATTCTCTTATCGCTTCCAGGCCCGCCGGTGTGTCAATGTTGGTGTATAGACTATCAATGTCTATTGTAAATAAAAGACTCTCAGTTGGGAGAAGAAGGTTTTTTATCTTGTTTATAAAATCATAGGTATCCTTGAGGTAGCTGGGGTGTTTGGTACTAATGGGGTTCAGGAAATGTTCAATGTACTCCGCTGTGGCATACGTTTCGCTGCCACAGTCAGAGACAATGGGGCGGCCTGGTGGTATTTCGAACGGGACACTCCATAACTCAGGTTTCTTGTGTATTTTAGGTAGCAGGTAGAAGATTCTCGGACGGGGATTGTCTGGACCTCTCAGGTAAGTCTCCTGTTTCCTATTGATGTAGCCCCTTTCCCGTAATTTAGTGAGGATATTTTGGACTTCCGGAATAGATTTTAGAAAGATTGGTTCGTCCAACTTTTTATAGTAACTTACCTGATGTAATTGCCTCTCTGCTTCCCATGTGTAGGCCTCTCTGTCCATTAGAACAATCACACTGCCTTTATCGGCTGGCTTAATAACGATAGATTTGTCCCGGCCTAATTGTGTCAGGGCCCGTTGTTCCTCTCTGTCGAGGTTTGGGGTCTCCCTGTAGTCCCAAGGTAGCTGTTTATTCGCAAACCTGTCCGCCCTAATAATTTTCCTAATGGTGTTCGGGACCTGTGAGAGTTTAGGTGTCCACGTGGACTTAGGAGTAAAGGGTGGCGGATCGGATTCCTGATTAAATCTAAAGTACGTTGTAAGGAGTAGTCTCCTATGGTATTGTTGCATGTCCAAAGTGAGTTGTTTTTTCATGTTTCTGTCTATTTTTGGAGTGGGTACAAATGACAGGCCCTTATTTAATAGTCTTAATTGACTGTTGGTGGGTGCAAAGTTTTTTGTTAAATTTAAAACCTCACCCCCCAATAGTGGACCCCGTTTTGGGTTCACAGGGCCGTGAAGTTTAATTTTTCTGCCCAGTGTGTCAACATGGCCTCGGCGCATGTTGGTGTCCAATGTATGTCATCCTGAACAACTTGGAATTGTGTAGTTGGGAGTAGTGGCAAATAAGGCACATTTTTGCTAATATGCTTGTTCAAGATCGTAAGCATGCTCCGTTCTTCCACTTTTAGATTGTTTGAAAAATTTACCATTGGTACCCAGATGGCTGCACCCGGGAATTTTTTGGTGGCTGCCCTCAGTGCCCTCTGCATTTGTTTTACCGCAGTTTCCTTACCTTTTTGGCTGCGGTGATTAATACCGAAGGCCAAGATGACAGTTTGTACCTTTGTCATGACCGTGGCTTTGTTTATCACGTTCTCTATGTGCCTAAATGTGCCACCTGGGTAACTATCAATCTGTACGTTGTCGAATGTATGGCTTGTGATCCTGGAAAGATTCGAGTCGCCCAGGATACAGACCGGTTTTCGGGCACTGAAATTCCAGGTCACCGTTTTCTTACATGTGGACATATGTCTTTTTGGTTTAAAGGTAACTGGTGAGCTGGTTGTCATTATTATTGGACTTAAGAGGGGCTCTGGTAAGAGACTGGTCTCCAATTCCTCTCCAGGGATCATGTCCAGTGGATTTATAGGTGAACTAAATTGTTCTATTTCTGATCCAATGGCTCCCTCTATTGGAATTGTTGGTTTTGGCAGCCCTGTTTTTTCCAGTGGTTGTATTTGTACTACTGGTTGCTCTATTTCTGAGCCAACAGCCCTCTCTATTTGATTTGTAGATTCTGGTACCTCAATTAATTCTGGTTGATCATTCAAGGATGCTGGAGGGTCCTGTGTGGAACCCTCCATCCTTGATGAGGTGATGTTTTCCCTGTGCACCTCCACTAAAGGGGGTGATCTAGAGCGGGTGTTTACTTGTCGCTCGTGGATAAGCGGCCAAGTTGTCGATTCCTGTTGGCTCGAGCAGGGTTCAATTTGGTTAAGTTCTGTGTGGTTCTGGGCCACAGCTGGGTTCTTTCCCATTAGTGTCCGAGTTCTGTTTTTGGACCTTCTGGGTGACCTAGGTGGCAATGTGATAGGAAAGGGTGACAGTGGTCCCCAAGGGATGGAACGTGGCGGGGGGGTCTCCCCGCGCTGAGGTAGGGGAGGAAAATCCTCCTGGCTAGAAATGTCAATGTTTCCTGGGAGTTCTCTTGTTACCTCTATCTCCCCTCCACTGCCCCCTTCGTGCCCCAATGCCATTAGCCAAGTTTTCATTTTTGTGATTGCCTCCTTTGAGTAATTTTTTGGGTACCTCCTCTGGTACCACTTTGTTGCTATTGTGAAGATTGCTTCCCAATCTTCTATTTCCAAGTGTTGTAATTTTTCAGCCTCCTGTTCAATATGTAATGTGTAGTGATCAATGAGGATGAGGCGAGTAGTATAGGCCCAGTTTTTGGCATTCCCCTCTAAGAGGGATTTTGTGCTGGGCGTTGGGTTGGCTGGTTTTATTACGTTAGTTAGGTAGTCAGTTAATCTAGAAAAGGTTGGCAAATCAGTACCTGGGTCTGATTTTATCCTTTCTACGTGATGATGTGAACGTAAAAGGTTGAACAGTCTCTTTGTAAGATCCCTGAATCTTTTGTATTCAGGGCTGTTCCTATTAATTTGTTCGGTTTGTTGTGTTAGTGTAGTCGCTTTGTTTTTGGTGGGTACTTTGCCATATGTTCTATTTTGATTGAATGACTTTGTCCTTCTCTGCCCCACAGGTGCCGTGCTCCAGACACGCTGTGTACCACGAATGTGTGTTTTATTTTTCCACACCTCGTGTGCGTTTTTATTAAGGTTAAAAGGGCATCGGGCCCTAGGGACCTCGGACCCCAGATATCCGGGTCCTGGTCTGTCAGGTTCCCTGTATCGGGGTCTGTGTTGGTGTCCACTAGGCACCGCATGATCCCTACCGAGTTCGCGTCCATACGGATTTAAACAACGGGATCGGGATTCATGTTCATAGAATCTCACAAAATCGCGAGATCCTTGTCTATTTGAAGCCGTATTGCGACTGTGAAAGAAACGGGGAGTAGGAAAAGGTCCCCTCTGTTCCCCGCGTGGTCTATCATACGGCATTGTTAAGATCGTTTTTTTAATAATCTAGTTATATCGAGTCGGATGTTGCAACGTTTCGGTTTCTGAATGAAACCTTCATCAGGCATAGACTCGATAGATTGTAGGTTTGTTGTTAAGTTTTCTTGAAATAAAAAGATCTTTCTTTGTTTGTAGTGGTTCTTATCCTCTGTGGACAAGCGTTTTCTCGGGTCTTGCTCTCAGCAGTTCGATTCGAAAATGCTCTCGTTCTCTGCTGCCGTGTCTCTCCGAGGTGAGCTCCGCCCCCCCGAGGATCTTCAGCCAATCAGAAATTCAATAATTAGGCGCACTTTTCAAATTCTGCTTTATTTTTTTTAGACAGATTTTTTTGAATGACGGTAGGTGAAAACACGTGACCTACATCCGATTTTTTTCCTTTTTTCAAATAAAAACGAATTTTTTAATGATTTTTAATAATGAAACAAACAATAATCTTACAAAACCAAGAGAATATCGAATATATGTGTTTTATGTTTCTTTTTTTCCTTCTTCTTTTGTCTTGGTAAGTAGATTCGGTACGTCTGACCATTATTTGGTTAATGAAACAGGTAAGTATTTCCCTTGTTTAGTTAAATATTATATTCCCAGGAGATCCCTTTGTTTTTCCAGGATTGGTAAGTATGTCAGGTAGTTTTTTCTTCTTTCCTTTATTAGTAGGGTTAGCTTTTCTGGGAAATGGGGGTGGTAGTATGGGGCGTGGGGTTGGTTCTGTAAATAGGGGAGTCGGTGGCAACCAGTGGGCATAGGTGGCACTGGCTGGGTTAGGTTGAGTTATTTTGTTTAGGAGGTAGAGTTTAGGAGGGGGAGAAGGGGTAGTTGGGGGTTATTGGTTAGGTTTAGTGGTTAAGGTTAGGTTTAGAGGTTAGGTTAGGGTTAGGGTTAGGTTTTTAGGGTTAAGGTCAAGGGTTAGGGTTAGGTTTTAGGGGGAGGGGGGGTGGTTAGGGTTAGGTTGAGGAGGTAGAGTTTAGGAAGGGGTAGTTGGGGGTTATTGGTTAGGTTTAGTGGTTAAGGTTAGGTTTAGAGGTTAGGTTAGGGTTAGGTTTTTAGGGTTAAGAGGTTAGGGTTAGGTTTTAGGGGGAGGGGGGGTGGTTAGGGTTAGGGTTAGGGGTTAGGGTTAGGTTAAGGGGTTAGGGGTTGGGGTTAGGGTACCGAGGTCCCAAACCGGTCCCGGCTGTCGGGTTAGGGTTAGGGTTAGGGTTAGGGTTAGGGTTAGGGTTAGGGTTAGGGTTAGGTTAAGAGTTAAAACCAGAGGCGGCATTCAAATTAGTGGCATTGAAATGAGACGTATGCTAATCTTTGCTCTCCTATTGGCTGGAGGTAGCAGTATGCAAATGTCTGCTCTCCTATTGGCCGTATGCAAATGTTTGGAATCCCATTGGTTGAAACTCAAACATGTCCTTTTTGCTGGTTTGTAATGTCAATGATGTGTGTTGTATTGTACCACAGGGACTTTTATTTCCTTGGGGATCAGTAAAGCATCCATCAATCCATGTGTATGTCTAACTATTTGCCTACCTTTTATTTATTTATTTCAGCAGGACATGATCCGAGTCAGACTTGGAGCAGAAGATCCGTCCGTGGCCGAGGTGGGCAGCACACGACCCACACATCCACGAGACCACGAACCTATGACACACAACACACACACAAAAAAAACAAAACAAAACATATGATAAGCACAAAAATGCAATAATCGTTCAAGAACACGAATGGTAACCCCTGGTATCAGAATGAGATTCATGGGCCGAGTACGTGGACACACACACACACACACACACACACAGACACAGACACAGACACACACACACACACACACACACACACACAGGCAATTGGCAGTGTGTGTAATGTTAAAAAATAACAATAAAAAATAAAGGAACAGAACAGTAAAGTACCTGAATCGATTGAACAAGATGTGAACAGTTCGGTTGACATTCTTCTGACTTATCAGGTAGCCAAGGTTTGGTATTTTTTGGAATATGAGCTGTTGAAAAACCTGAAATCATACTAAGTGATGTGGCATGACTATTCCAAAAGATGGCAGCAGAGGATCAAAAATGAGCGGTGCCTTAGGATTCCGTCAAGCCGGGAAGTCGAGGCTTCCCAGCTTAAGAGAGAGTACGCACCGAATAGGCCCAATTTAACCCTAGTCTATTCATATGTCACTCATTAATTTGTTAATGTATACATATCATTAATTCATCAATAATTCATGATGCACTCACTATCAGTCGATGTATTAATTCATTGTTAATAAACTGGTAGTTAGGTGTTAGTATATGTTTAGTTATGTACACATGTTGTAAAGTGTTTACCGTCGTGTTCTCAGCGCGCTTGGCTCTTTAAACTTCTCTACGGTGTGTATTCTTGGTTTGCTTGTGGCAAAAAATATTACACAAACGTCCATATCCATACCCAAACATCCTCGAGGACTTCATGTTGACTGTGGCGCCCTCAGGTGTCCCTCTTGTGGTATAACCTTTTTTTCCTTATTCCTTTTTTATTTCATTAATATTACATAGGATATCGATTGATTTTGGGGGTTTCCATTTTAAATTATGTTTTAGGTCAATCAATTATATTGTATAATTTATGGTCAAGGTGGTTAAGGTAGGTCAGGGTTAGAAATATATCTATTGAGGTCGAAGTTGAATTAATTGTAGGTAGGGTGGGTTGTAGTCAGTCTAGTTTTAATCTAAATTGGGGTTAGGATGATGGGTGATTAGATTGCGGTTAAAATTCAGTTTATTTGGGGTCAGGGCTAGGATGATCAAAGATTAGGTTGTAGTAGAGCTTCAGTGTATTGAATTTAAAGTACTTGGAAATTGGGTTGAAGTTGTAATTAGGTTTATTAAGGTTAGAGTTGATATAATTATGGACTGAACTATAATTGAAATTTCATTTATTGTGATTGGGGACAGTGTAAATGAAGGTTAGGTTCTAGTTGGAAGGTTTATTAGGATTAGGGTTAGAATAATTGGGAGTTGGGTTATGGTTGAAATGGAGTTTATTGTGGTTGGGGTTGGAATAATTGGGAATTGGGTTGAAATTAGGTTTATTAAGCTTAGGGTTAGAGTAATTAGGGGTTGGGTTATGGTAAATAATTGGGGTAAGGTCATCGTTGAGATGAGTCTATTGAGGTTGGGGTTAGAGTAATTAGGGATTAGGTTATGGTTAAGATTAGGCTTATTGAGGTTGGGGTTGGAATAATTAGGAATGAGGTTATGGTTAAGATTAGGTTTATTGAGGTTGGGGTTAGAGTAATTAGGGATTAGGTGATGGTTAAGATTAGGTTTATTGAGGTTGGGGTTAGAGTAATTAGGGATTAGGTGATGGTTAAGATTAGGTTTATTGAGGTTGGGGTTAGAGTAATTAGGGATTAGGTTATGGTTAAGATTAGGCTTATTGAGGTTGGGGTTGGAATAATTAGGAATGAGGTTATGGTTAAGATTAGGTTTATTGAGGTTGGGGTTAGAGTAATTAGGGATTAGGTGATGGTTAAGATTAGGTTTATTGAGGTTGGGGTTAGAGTAATTAGGGATTAGGTGATGGTTAAGATTAAGGAAACGTGGAACATAAAGGACAAGAGAACTGTCTGCAGCTACATAAACAGGCCCTAATTCAAACTTGGATCGATTTCTCAGCTCCTAAAGCTTGCTACAGAGATGTAGCCATGATTGGTTACAAGGGTTACAAGCTGTGCAATTATGCAGAAAATGTGCCCTTTCATTTGGGTTTCTTAATTTCATGTGGGGTTAGATGCAGTTCCTAACCTAAACAGCAGGTGCCAGCTTTCAGTAAGTCTGGGGTTAGCTTGGGGTTAGATGCAGTTCCTAACCTAAACAGCAGGTGCCAGCTTTCAGTAAGTCTGGGGTTAGCTTGGGGTTAGATGCAGTTCCTAACCTAAACAGCAGGTGCCAGCTTTCAGTAAGTCTGGGGTTAGCTTGGGGTTAGATGCAGTTCCTAACCTAAACAGCAGGTGCCAGCTTTCAGTAAGTCTGGGGTTAGCTTGGGGTTAGATGCAGTTCCTAACCTAAACAGCAGGTGCCAGCTTTCAGTAAGTCTGGGGTTAGCTTGGGGTTAGGCCTTGGATTGGGGGCGTGGTTAGGGTTTTGCTCATAGGTTAAGAGTTAAAACCAGAGGCGGCATTCAAATTAGTGGCATTGAAATGAGACGTATGCTAATCTTTGCTCTCCTATTGGCTGGAGGTAGCAGTATGCAAATGTCTGCTCTCCTATTGGCCGTATGCAAATGTTTGGAATCCCATTGGTTGAAACTCAAACATGTCCTTTTTGCTGGTTTGTAATGTCAATGATGTGTGTTGTATTGTACCACAGGGACTTTTATTTCCTTGGGGATCAGTAAAGCATCCATCAATCCATGTGTATGTCTAACTATTTGCCTACCTTTTATTTATTTATTTCAGCAGGACATGATCCGAGTCAGACTTGGAGCAGAAGATCCGTCCGTGGCCGAGGTGGGCAGCACACGACCCACACATCCACGAGACCACGAACCTATGACACACAACACACACACAAAAAAAACAAAACAAAACATATGATAAGCACAAAAATGCAATAATCGTTCAAGAACACGAATGGTAACCCCTGGTATCAGAATGAGATTCATGGGCCGAGTACGTGGACACACACACACACACACACACACACAGACACAGACACAGACACACACACACACACACACACACACACACAGGCAATTGGCAGTGTGTGTAATGTTAAAAAATAACAATAAAAAATAAAGGAACAGAACAGTAAAGTACCTGAATCGATTGAACAAGATGTGAACAGTTCGGTTGACATTCTTCTGACTTATCAGGTAGCCAAGGTTTGGTATTTTTTGGAATATGAGCTGTTGAAAAACCTGAAATCATACTAAGTGATGTGGCATGACTATTCCAAAAGATGGCAGCAGAGGATCAAAAATGAGCGGTGCCTTAGGATTCCGTCAAGCCGGGAAGTCGAGGCTTCCCAGCTTAAGAGAGAGTACGCACCGAATAGGCCCAATTTAACCCTAGTCTATTCATATGTCACTCATTAATTTGTTAATGTATACATATCATTAATTCATCAATAATTCATGATGCACTCACTATCAGTCGATGTATTAATTCATTGTTAATAAACTGGTAGTTAGGTGTTAGTATATGTTTAGTTATGTACACATGTTGTAAAGTGTTTACCGTCGTGTTCTCAGCGCGCTTGGCTCTTTAAACTTCTCTACGGTGTGTATTCTTGGTTTGCTTGTGGCAAAAAATATTACACAAACGTCCATATCCATACCCAAACATCCTCGAGGACTTCATGTTGACTGTGGCGCCCTCAGGTGTCCCTCTTGTGGTATAACCTTTTTTTCCTTATTCCTTTTTTATTTCATTAATATTACATAGGATATCGATTGATTTTGGGGGTTTCCATTTTAAATTATGTTTTAGGTCAATCAATTATATTGTATAATTTATGGTCAAGGTGGTTAAGGTAGGTCAGGGTTAGAAATATATCTATTGAGGTCGAAGTTGAATTAATTGTAGGTAGGGTGGGTTGTAGTCAGTCTAGTTTTAATCTAAATTGGGGTTAGGATGATGGGTGATTAGATTGCGGTTAAAATTCAGTTTATTTGGGGTCAGGGCTAGGATGATCAAAGATTAGGTTGTAGTAGAGCTTCAGTGTATTGAATTTAAAGTACTTGGAAATTGGGTTGAAGTTGTAATTAGGTTTATTAAGGTTAGAGTTGATATAATTATGGACTGAACTATAATTGAAATTTCATTTATTGTGATTGGGGACAGTGTAAATGAAGGTTAGGTTCTAGTTGGAAGGTTTATTAGGATTAGGGTTAGAATAATTGGGAGTTGGGTTATGGTTGAAATGGAGTTTATTGTGGTTGGGGTTGGAATAATTGGGAATTGGGTTGAAATTAGGTTTATTAAGCTTAGGGTTAGAGTAATTAGGGGTTGGGTCATGGTAAATAATTGGGGTAAGGTCATCGTTGAGATGAGTCTATTGAGGTTGGGGTTAGAGTAATTAGGGATTCGGTTATGGTTAAGATTAGGCTTATTGAGGTTGGGGTTGGAATAATTAGGAATGAGGTTATGGTTAAGATTAGGTTTATTGAGGTTGGGGTTAGAGTAATTAGGGATTAGGTGATGGTTAAGATTAGGTTTATTGAGGTTGGGGTTAGAGTAATTAGGGATTAGGTGATGGTTAAGATTAGGTTTATTGAGGTTGGGGTTAGAGTAATTAGGGATTAGGTTATGGTTAAGATTAGGCTTATTGAGGTTGGGGTTGGAATAATTAGGAATGAGGTTATGGTTAAGATTAGGTTTATTGAGGTTGGGGTTAGAGTAATTAGGGATTAGGTGATGGTTAAGATTAGGTTTATTGAGGTTGGGGTTAGAGTAATTAGGGATTAGGTGATGGTTAAGATTAAGGAAACGTGGAACATAAAGGACAAGAGAACTGTCTGCAGCTACATAAACAGGCCCTAATTCAAACTTGGATCGATTTCTCAGCTCCTAAAGCTTGCTACAGAGATGTAGCCATGATTGGTTACAAGGGTTACAAGCTGTGCAATTATGCAGAAAATGTGCCCTTTCATTTGGGTTTCTTAATTTCATGTGGGGTTAGATGCAGTTCCTAACCTAAACAGCAGGTGCCAGCTTTCAGTAAGTCTGGGGTTAGCTTGGGGTTAGATGCAGTTCCTAACCTAAACAGCAGGTGCCAGCTTTCAGTAAGTCTGGGGTTAGCTTGGGGTTAGATGCAGTTCCTAACCTAAACAGCAGGTGCCAGCTTTCAGTAAGTCTGGGGTTAGCTTGGGGTTAGATGCAGTTCCTAACCTAAACAGCAGGTGCCAGCTTTCAGTAAGTCTGGGGTTAGCTTGGGGTTAGATGCAGTTCCTAACCTAAACAGCAGGTGCCAGCTTTCAGTAAGTCTGGGGTTAGCTTGGGGTTAGGCCTTGGATTGGGGGCGTGGTTAGGGTTTTGCTCATAGGTTAAGAGTTAAAACCAGAGGCGGCATTCAAATTAGTGGCATTGAAATGAGACGTATGCTAATCTTTGCTCTCCTATTGGCTGGAGGTAGCAGTATGCAAATGTCTGCTCTCCTATTGGCCGTATGCAAATGTTTGGAATCCCATTGGTTGAAACTCAAACATGTCCTTTTTGCTGGTTTGTAATGTCAATGATGTGTGTTGTATTGTACCACAGGGACTTTTATTTCCTTGGGGATCAGTAAAGCATCCATCAATCCATGTGTATGTCTAACTATTTGCCTACCTTTTATTTATTTATTTCAGCAGGACATGATCCGAGTCAGACTTGGAGCAGAAGATCCGTCCGTGGCCGAGGTGGGCAGCACACGACCCACACATCCACGAGACCACGAACCTATGACACACAACACACACACAAAAAAAACAAAACAAAACATATGATAAGCACAAAAATGCAATAATCGTTCAAGAACACGAATGGTAACCCCTGGTATCAGAATGAGATTCATGGGCCGAGTACGTGGACACACACACACACACACACACACACAGACACAGACACAGACACACACACACACACACACACACACACACAGGCAATTGGCAGTGTGTGTAATGTTAAAAAATAACAATAAAAAATAAAGGAACAGAACAGTAAAGTACCTGAATCGATTGAACAAGATGTGAACAGTTCGGTTGACATTCTTCTGACTTATCAGGTAGCCAAGGTTTGGTATTTTTTGGAATATGAGCTGTTGAAAAACCTGAAATCATACTAAGTGATGTGGCATGACTATTCCAAAAGATGGCAGCAGAGGATCAAAAATGAGCGGTGCCTTAGGATTCCGTCAAGCCGGGAAGTCGAGGCTTCCCAGCTTAAGAGAGAGTACGCACCGAATAGGCCCAATTTAACCCTAGTCTATTCATATGTCACTCATTAATTTGTTAATGTATACATATCATTAATTCATCAATAATTCATGATGCACTCACTATCAGTCGATGTATTAATTCATTGTTAATAAACTGGTAGTTAGGTGTTAGTATATGTTTAGTTATGTACACATGTTGTAAAGTGTTTACCGTCGTGTTCTCAGCGCGCTTGGCTCTTTAAACTTCTCTACGGTGTGTATTCTTGGTTTGCTTGTGGCAAAAAATATTACACAAACGTCCATATCCATACCCAAACATCCTCGAGGACTTCATGTTGACTGTGGCGCCCTCAGGTGTCCCTCTTGTGGTATAACCTTTTTTTCCTTATTCCTTTTTTATTTCATTAATATTACATAGGATATCGATTGATTTTGGGGGTTTCCATTTTAAATTATGTTTTAGGTCAATCAATTATATTGTATAATTTATGGTCAAGGTGGTTAAGGTAGGTCAGGGTTAGAAATATATCTATTGAGATCTGTCTCGCGTGTGT
>NW_026947072.1:0-57150 GCF_030014385.1 Trichomycterus rosablanca | reverse complement strand
AAATAGTTTGTAGTAGGTGAGAAACATTAATGTGTTTGTATGAAAATGGTTTGAAATAAATTTATCAAAAGCTCAATTTTATTAAGAATTATATCACTGAACATTAAAGTTAAACCGAATCCAGATTCTCTGCACTACGCTGCTCTGCTTCTTGCTTTCTTTGCTGCAATGTTCATACAGATAAAAAATGATAGAGGTGCCCTCTAGTGACCGGGAGCATTTCCGTTGTAGGATTTGAATTTGTGTTTCCTTAATTTCGTTGTGTTGTCATTTTGTATTCGTGTTTCCTTAATTTCGTTGTGTTGTCCTTTTGTATTCGTGTTTCCTTAATTTCGTTGTGTTGTCCTTTTGTATTCGTGTTTCCTTAATTTCGTTGTGTTGTCCTTTTGTATTCGTGTTTCCTTAATTTCGTTGTGTTGTCCTTTTGTATTCGTGTTTCCTTAATTTCGTTGTGTTGTCCTTTTTGTATTCGTGTTTCCTTAATTTCGTTGTGTTGTCCTTTTTGTATTCGTGTTTTTCCTTAATGTTGTTGTGTTGTGCTTTTTGTATTTGCGTTTTTTCTTAATGTTGTTGTGTTGTTCTTTTTGTATTTGCGTTTTTCCTTAATGTTGTTGTGTTGTCAGCTTTTGTTTGTTTTGTAAATGTTATCGTGTTTTGACTCAGCGGGCCACCGTAAAAAACTAACATGGCACATACATTTAGATAAAGTTAAGAACAAATGTAAAAAAATCAACAACATACTTCGATGTATGGCAGGACAGGACTGGGGAGCAAGTAGAAAATCAATGCAAAATATTTATGAAGCACTCATGAGAACAGTTTTTGATTACAGATGTGTAGCTTATATGTCAGCAGCAGAGTCAAACCTTAAGCAACTAGACACATTACAAGCCCAGGCATTGCGAATATGTAGTGGAGCATTCAAAACATCCCCATTAGCAGCAATGCAAGTGGAAATGGGAGAAAGAATAAGAATTAAGCTAATGATGACATACTGGGCTAATCTACAGGGACAATGGGATACACATCCTGCCAAGAATATAATAAGAAATTGCTGGGAACACAATAAGACAAATTATAAAAGTTTTGGATGGATTGGCAATGCAAAGGCAAGAAGCATGGGATTACATAAATTACAGTATAGTCCCACAGTACCAATATCCCACATTCCTCCTTGGCTATTTCCCTTGCCAAAGGTAGATCTTAACCTTCAGAAAGAATTAAAAAACAAATTTTTGCATGCGACATAGTACAGAAATACATAGATAGATATTACTCAAACTTTATTCTCGTGTTTACAGATGGTTCCAAAGACCCCAAAACAGGAATTACAGGTGTGGCAGTGTATATACCAATAAATAATATACATATTAAGAAAAGGACATCAGACCATCTGGCAGTATACCCCATAGAATTATTGGCCATATTTTTAGCACTACAATTGATAGAAAAAGGGAAATAAATAATACAGTTATTCTTTCGGACAGTTTTTCAGCTCTGATAAGCATAAAGTATGGTAAATCCTCAGCCAGGACAGATATTGTTAACAAAATATTCTATATGTTACACAATTTGAAAGATAAAGGTATATCCACCAGCTTTCTGTGGGTTCCTGCCCATGTAGGAGTGGAGGGAAATGAAACAGTAGATATCCTAGCCAAACAAACCCTTAGATTAAAACAAATAAATCTACCGGTACCTTTGAGCAAAAATGAAGTTAAGGCCATAATTAGCACATGTACATATGCAATATGGCCGGAGCATTGGGATTTTGTTGAAACTGAAAGACATATGTACAATATTCAAAGACAGGTTGGCGATGGGAGGATGGCAGGTTCTAGAAGGAGAGAAGAAAACATCATCACACATGTAAGAATAGGTCACACAGGACTTAACTATACTTTATGGAAAATAGGCAAACACCCAACCGGAAGGTGTAGCTTTTGTAAAGAACCCGAAACAGTAGAACATATACTCCATATAACGAGGTCTGTGGTAGCTGGTGAACGTGCCCCGGGTTCCCAGCGAAACAGACGTTACAGAGCTCAGCAAACAAAGGGCTCTTATACCAGACCTCCCAATTAGTGCTGATCACCCACAGCTGTGGGGCTGGCTATTTAAGCCAGCTCTACACAGCAGTGGGTGTCGCACCTTTGTTTGTTTTGTGGTCTCTTGTGGCAGCTCGTCCACACTGTTGTTTAGCCATAGGTGGTAGCCCTGGTGGCGCTAGGCCATTAGGGTAAGTAAAACCGCAAGGTTTGAGGTAGTGAGGGTTTTCTTTCTGCCTCTTAGAAATAGTGTGGTGCGACGCCGCGCAGTCCTCGAACTGCTGTTTGTTTCAGCGCTAGCATTAGCTTAGCGGTCTCACTCAGTGCTCTATTAGCGCTGGTTATATCCTAGGCATCAGTGCCTTTAGTTAAACAGAACATTGGATTCTCCAACCGCTGGGTGGCGACTCCGGAAAGTACTCGGTAGTCACGCCAACATCCCCGGTTCGAATCCACACTCTCTACAGCTGCCCAGCTCTCGTGTAGTTGCTGGGTAGACTCTTTATCGCTGTCTCTTTAAAACGCTAACTTTAGCTTTAGCGGCTTTCACTCCGCGCTGTTTTAGCGTGGTAGTAATTCCGGCATCAGTGCCGTTAGTTAAACGGAACATTGGATTCTGCAACCGCTGGGTGGCAACTCCGGAAAGTAATCGGTAGTCACGCCAGCATCCCCGGTTCGAATCCACACTCTACCGTTGCTTAACCTTTCTCATTTGTTTTTCTCTTGTTTCAGATCGGTGTTTGTCAGCTTCCGTCGGAGTTTCCGATTGGGTTTTGTTTTGTTTTATGTTAGCTGTTTACCTTTTCTGTTGTCCTTATTAATTAAATAAAATATCTTTTTATATAATTTTACTTCTGCATTTGTGTCCCTTTCTTCCCACGTGACACTCCATAATTGTAAGCAATATAGTACCAACAGAACACAACTGTTTGAATCAGTACAGCGGGCAAAACATAATGATCTTTCATTATCAGGACTCTTAGGAAAAGAGGTAGGGAGGATAAGTTATTACATCAAGTTCTTAACAGAAACAGCTCTAGCGGAAAGAATCTAACAGAAATGTGGTATATTATTTTTTATTATTTTTTTTTATTTTTTTTATTTATTTTTTATGTGTTTCTTTATGTATTTATGTATTTATGTATTTTTATTTTATTTTATTTTATTTTATTTTATTTTATTTTATTTTATTTTATTATTTTATTTATTTTATTATTTTATTATTTTATTTATTTTATTTTATTTCCCTCCTTCCTTCTGTACAATCTTCTGTTCCAAACACAAAACAGTAAGTGGCGGTAATGCACCTTTAAGCTGGTATGCCAACCGCCAATAAACACAAAAGAAGAAGAAGAAGTTCAGCAGAAGTGAAACTGATCTGATTCTGTACCGTTAGAGTGTGGATCTGTTCCGTGTCTGTGTTTGTAGTTTTGTTGATAATTGAAGTTGATGAACGCAGGTGAGTTTATACATTTCCACACTTCTGTACATTACTGTGTATTGTTACTTTATGTAGTTCAGATTGTTGATTTGATTTAAACGCACTTGTTTTGAACAGAACACTCACGAACTAAACCAGGAAGTCTTGGACATTCGCCTGACATTCGAGTTTCTTTCGGCTCGTTCTCGGCTAATAAACATCCAAAAATGAGTGAAACTGCATTAACTGATTCTGCAGTAAACAAGGAACAAACTACAATCAAATATGTTAAAAAGTTTTTTCTGTAAATGTTTATTTTCTGTTATTTTTTAAATGTGAGGTTCATCTGTGTTGAAATGATAAGGAAGTGCTAAGGGAGCGTCTACAAAGTGCATGAAGCCGAGGTGTAGTTATTACCCAGTGGCATGTACCATTCAATACAACTGTATAAAGTCCTACAGTATGGGTACAGTAACAATATGTAGTGTCAACTAGGGGTGTGCTATATCGTATCGTTTACGATAATACCGGTATAATTTTTAAAACGATAAAAAAATCCCATATCGTGATAACAGCGATATTCTGCGTTGTTTACGTAATGACGTCACACAGCTACGCAAATGGCGTACGTTCGTTACGTGGATCATTTGGGCACAGCAACGAGTATGGCGGAAAGCGGCTCTGCAGTGGAGGAGCTCGTTCCACAAACTCCAAGTCCACCATAAATTAATATTTGGCAACCCAAACCCCAACCACCGCTTTGCCGGCGACTTTTTTGCGGAAGTATTTCTGCACAGGGATTCAATTCAACAGCGCACCTCCACCAAACAGTGCAGGAATACTCTTAACATTAATGTCAACCACCAACACAGAAGTATTACTACTGCTACTTAGCACTACTACTACTGTACTTAGTAGTAATTGTGGCGCGCTACAAGTAAAGGCGCCACCGGGCTCTGCTCGTTCCAGTGTTGCCAGATTGGGCGGTTATCCACCAAATTGGGCGGATTTTGTTGGGAAACAATTTAATAGCAGTTAAATAACACTTCTATTTAAAAGAAAATATTCCGTTTTAAGAAGCTCCAGCATTGTAGAAGGCTATTAAAGTAAAGTCAATTTTCAATGCTGATTTGGCTTAATAGTGTTGGTCAGTCTGTATCATATTGTTGAAAGAAAATTAAACTTAGTTTACCATACATTCACACTGGCATGCTCTGGGGTTCAAATGAGTCTCATCATTACACACAAGTTGGCAGCCAAATGATAAAGTATTGCAAAGGAATATCTTTCTTCCTCATAATGTTAAGGTTGCTATATTTTGGTTTTTCACTTGTCAGGGAAAATGAAAAGAAAAAAAGCGTATTATTATTATTATTATTATGCGGGTCTTCGTGATGTAATTCTACATGGCATTCACTGCCTGTATAGGTAAATGAGTGAGTGACTACATAAGAAAAAGGTATCAGTTTCTGTGTGACCCCTGTGTGTGAGCAATGGTCAGTCTGGCCACCCCTATGAAAATTGTCTGACTCCGCCATTACATTGTTACATTATTTTTATTGGAAAGACAAAATTCAGAAAAGTGTGCGTAATTCTTACATACTTCTTACATTTTTCTACGAAGTGTTTGAAACTTATATTAATTCTAAATCAAACCTGAACATTATTTTTTTTGCAATAGTGTTTTCTTGAAATAAATAAAATATTTTTCAGTGTTTTGTTATATCGCCAAAAATATCGTTATCGCAAAAATAACCTGAAATATCGTGATATTATTTTAGGGCCATATCGCCCACCCCTAGTGTCAACAATTCTACAAACATATATAACATATATAATATAATAAAAGATGCAAGAGTTACCTAGTGACATGTACCACCCACTACACTTAAATTACAGAAACAAACCCTACAGTATGGGTAGGGTCATTCCTACTATTTGGTGCCATTTCAGCTTGGTAACTTTCTATCAAAAATGCAAAACTTTCCATAATTTTATCATTTTATCTGAAGGAGGGCTTGTTAAACTATAAGAAATATATATTAGTCCAGCTCAGGATATTATACTCTAATAATTTTGACCAAAATATTTGCATAGGACATAGTTGACATAGGACAAATGTCTCCCCTGTTACAGGACGTTCTCGTCTTTATTATTAAGTGTTTTGAATGCACAGTTATTGCAATATTTACATTTTTTAAGAGCTTAAATGTCCCTCACTTTAGCCTGCAAATGTATTTTAAGAATGAATTAATAAACAAGCATTATCTAAAAACAGATATGTTGTATTTTTAAGGCACAATGTAATTTGAATACATTTCTTTTAGAATAAAAAGGAATTTCAGTGGAATTTGGCTCCATTTTAATTGATTTCATTTAAATCAATGAATGTTAATTTCATCAACAGGTTGGACATCATACCAGTGAACAACAGTACATCACAAAAAAAGAGCAACTCGTGTCCCCCACCCTGACCCCCCACCTTCAACCGTCAAATGTACTGAACACCTAAAGTAATTATCAGGAACATTTTTCAGTCTAGTGATCTCATAGATGTTTCAGCAACAGTACGTTATGTAACAACCCAGCAGCCCAAGTGTTTTTCTAGGAAATTCCACACTGTCTTCTCTAGTTTATTTAAAGGTTGTGGCTCTTTCATCAGGCATATAATCTGTTCATCCCTGTACCAGCTAATATCCTCTCGTGGACTTGGCCAATAGAACTTGTTTGCCCCATTCTTCAACCTCCAGAATGATTCCTGGGTAGGGTTCACCATCGTTGTTGACAATGCACCACTGCCTTTCATGATGACCTCAGGCCGTGATAGTTCTTCAATGAAATGTGGCCTTCGTCTTCTCCCAGGCTATAAACATTTCCTTCTCCCACAAGTAAAAGTTCCACCAAAGTGTTCATGTTCCTTAAATGGAAGAACATGGTCTCTGCAATGGGAATGTCTCCTCCATAGTGGACAAATTTGTCAGCTGATTCTTTAAGGGTAGCCCCAACACCATCTGGAGCCCCCTTTCCAAGGCTGGCCTTAAAAAAAAAAAAGTTCCAGCTGATGTCTTTAAAGCCTTTTTTGAAAGGTTCTTTTGATAGTAGGTAAAAGTTGCCCTTCTGTTTGTATTGAGTATCTGGGCCATCACTGAAGATATGGAGATATCTCTCCCTCACCATGTCTAACACAGGGCTGAGGTGGGCCCAGATAGCTGGGTGATTGTGCCACTTGGAAGGTGAGATGGAGCAGAAAGTCACTAATAATAAATACAATACTTGCTGGAAACACCTATTCATCTTACATCCACCCTACTATGTGTCCACCCTGTCACTGTGCAAAACAGCAACAGGGTGGACAGTAACAGGAGGGACATTTTATTCTAAACTTACCATTACTGCTCATGTGATGAACAACAGGCTAGTTCATGGTGACCACAGATGAAGATTTTTAACATGTTTATTAACCATATTGTAAAAATTACAAAAATGTACCAGTTTCCTCTATAAATAAGCATAACAGAGTGGACATGTTATGCTTTACCACATCAGTGAACCTTTTTAAAACATTGGAAAAAGATTAATTAAAGAATGATATTTACTCTAGATGATTATCCTCCAAAATGTATGCTACTTCCTGAGAGTCATGTGACTAGAGGAAGAGTCAGGAAGACAGTCCAGACAGATTTTCCTTCACAGTAACAGGTGGGACAGTCGACTCTGGGACACAACTTATTTTAAAGACTTTAAGTATTAAAAATGTATTAATAACAAAAAAATAACATTTGGTGAGGAATATTACAAATAAGGCTATACAAAAATAATGAAAAATGTAGAATTTGTTTGTTTTTTATTACTTATATTTGTAAATGAATTTGAGAAAACGTGATTGGGGACATGGCAGTTTAGCCTTCTTGCGCTAAAATTGAGTAATTATTTTAAATTAAATAATCCTGGGAACACAATTGTTTTCTATGGTAGAGGGGGTTAATCATGTAAGACAAGCTTTTAAAAATATGTATTAGCCCATTTTTACACAAAATATACCATATTATGTCACGGGGACTCAAATGGCACCAAATGCTAGTAATGACCCGGTACAGTAATAAAAAATGTTAAGGATGTAGTAGTTAACTAGTCATTTGTACTAGTTACTACAACCGCATTATAAAAGTCATACAGAATGGGTACAATAACGAATCATAAAATGTACTACAGTAAAGGTACAGTAATAATAAAATATAGAAGAACAATTGAAAAACACAAATTTTCATATAACGAAGGTTGTAGTAATTAACTAGTCACTTGTACTACTTACTACAACAACATTGCAAATTAAAAGTCCCACAGCATGAGTACAATAGGTCATAAAATTTTTTTTTTAATTAACAGAAATTGAGAAACGTAAACATGAACATAACACTCACAAAAGAAACCAGGAAGTCTGAGCTGCTGTGAATAACTTTTTTGTTTCTGTTTACGTGTAGAAAAATGGAGTCCAAAATTTCAGTAACTCAGGATGAGTTCAGCTGTTCAGTCTGTCTGGAAACACTGAAGGATCCAGCTGCTATTCCATGTGGACACAGTTTCTGTATGGTGTGTATTAACAACTGCTGGGATTGGGAGGATGATAAGGGAACATACAGCTGTCCACAGTGTAGACAAACCTTCACTCCAAGACCTGTTGTGAGGAGAAACACCATGCTGGCTGGAGTTGTGGAGAAACTGAAGAAAACAGAACTTCAAGCTCCACATCCTGGTCACTGTTTTTCTGAACCTGAAGATGTGGATTGTGATTCCTGCACTGGGACAAAATCCAAAGCTGTAAAATCCTGTCTGGTGTGTTTGGCCTCTTTCTGTGAAACTCACCTTCAGCCTCATTATCAAATTCTGTCTTATAAGAAGCACAAGCTGGTTAAGGCTTCCAGAAGACTCCAGGATCAGATCTGCTCTCAGCATGATAAACTGCTGGAGGTTTACTGTCGTACTGATCAGCAGTGTATCTGCGTGTTGTGCACCATGGATCATAAAGGACATGATACAATATCAGCTGCAGCAGAAAGAACTGAGAAACAGGTAAAAATATTATACAGCTCTCTTTAACAAGTAACAACTCATTAGCATTTACACTGACATTGTTTATGTGGTGCTCGTACACAATACAAGTAAATCCTAAATTATTTTGTGTAGAAGCAGCTGCTGGAGATCCAGAGAAAATTCCAGGAGAAAATCCAGAACAGAGAGAAGGAACTTTGTGAACTGATAAACGCTGTGGAGTCTCACAAGGTAAGTTTTATAAACAAAAAGCTCTCAGGATCAGTCCGACTCTCCTCCATAAAACCAATCTCCATTAAAAATGAGATATTTTATATCTCAGGTAACTTTGCAAGTGATGGAGCAATTTTGTTAATGAATTTAAAAAATATTTAAATTATGCCTGGTTAGTTGATGATTGATGCTGTACAACAATTCTGAGGTTGTGCTAATAATGTTTACTGATACTCAAAATAATTTCTGTAACAGTATGCTACCACCAGCACATGTTACAGTACATATGGTGTTTTTTTATTTTTATTAGATTTAATCCAGACATATAATTTTGAATTAAGGACATACAGGAGCAGATGTTTTGTATCAAAATCTGTGAGGAAATATAACATGCTGATAAATGCAGTAAAAACTAAAGTGATGATGAACACTGAAGAAGTGCTGGAGTTTAAGGTGGAAGGTAAAACTGGAACTTTCTCTTATATTCGGGAAGTAGAGTATGAAATACTGCATCATATGGACATGATGATGATGGTAACATTTACAAGAGTATGAAAAATCAAGTCATTTAGCACCATCACCAAGCTATGAGTGATAAGTCTTAGTCTGGCCAGTAAGCTACATATGAATGTGAAGGATGGACAAATATCTGAGTGAGAAACGTTTTCCTCTTTCTAAATCCTCTAACAGTGTTCTGCACAGACAGCAGTGAAGAACATTGAGAGGATCTGTACTGAACTAATCAACTCAATTAACAGAAGATGCTCTGAGCTAAAAGATCTGATCAGAGATCGAGAGACAGCAGAAGTAAGTCGAGCTGAAAAAGTCCTGAAGCAGGTGGAGCAGCAGATTGTAGAGCTGAAGAGGAAAGATGCTGAACTGGAACAGCTTTCACACACAGAGGATCCCGTCCATTTCCTCCAGGTAACAGCACTAAAAATAATTATATTATTGCTGCACCAGTCCAAGTAATAAATTACAGCGGTATCTTGTAACTTGACGTCCCCTAAACTCAAAATCTTTAAAACGTTGATGCCTTTCGTCAAGAAGTTTGGTCTTTTAAACTCGATTATTTTCATTCATTCAGACATGTTGGGGAGAGCCGGAAACGCAACAGCAAAGCATTTAAAGGCGTCTCACCCCTGATGGTAGCTTTGCGCATCTTTGTTCATCTTCCACAACTCTATAACATAGGGAAACCCCCCTCTACACAAGACACATTATGACCCATAAAGTCGTAACACTCGGGGTTCTAAGAAATTGTAAGAATCCGAATCAGCTTTTTTGAGAGATCATGAAATACTGTTAATGTTATTTGGAGAAACATCACTCTGTGCTTCATGTCAGTCGTCTATTATTTGTGATTCATCATCATCTTGTTGTTTCTCTGTGAACATTATTTGTCTGGATGTAGAATTTTCAATCTCTCTCGGCTCCTGCTGGATCTGCAGAATCAGCCGCCATCACAATCAGTCCTTTCCCCTCATTTGATGATGTTACAAAGTCTGTATCTCAGCTGAGAGAGAAAGTAGAAGAATTCTGCAAAGAGCAGTGTGCGAAGATACCAGATGAAGGTGAGTTCAAGCCCTCAGTGTTCCATTGTCTCCAAAATGCTTCGGTACTCAAACATCAAACAAAACAATCAAATCCCCATTTTGTTCATTTTTTTTGCAGTGAAGAAAGTCTGGATCACTCTGCCTACTGAACTTAAAATCAGAGAAGATTTTCTACACTGTAAGTTTCTCACAAGCACACAAACATACACAGTGCAGTGAAAAAGTATTTGCACCCCCAGTTATCTGTATTTTTACAGATTTGTCAGTTCAGATGCTACAGCAGCTCAGTTTGGTCTAAATCTAAGTCTAAATCTGATTAAGTCCAAAACCTAAACTTTATTTCCTTAGATTTAATTTAACAAAGATCTGCTCTTGTTATTTGGAATTGTTGTGTTTTTGTTTTACACAAGTGTTTAATCTTTAAATCATGAACTGATGACCAGACATTCTTTAGCCCTGAAACACCATCACACAACCACAACCATGACTGACTGTTAGTAAGATTTTTTATTGTAAAATGCTGTTATAGCTTCATTGCAAGTATAAGAATTCTGACTCATCAATTCACAGAACATCATCGCCAAAAGGCTTGAGGGTCATTAAGGTTCTTATATTGCTAAATGAGAGGCGAGGCTTTATGTTCCTCTTAGTTAACAGTGATTTTACCTTGTGACTCTCCCATGGATTTTATTTGTGTTCAGTCTCCTTCTAATACTGGAATCATTCAATCAGATCTAAATTGAGGTCAGCAGGTCCTGCAGTTTCCTAAATGTTTGTTTGGGTTCTTGTATGTTTTCCTCGATGAGACATTGATGAGCTCTTGAAGTATCTTAACTGTTCCAAGTGTCATATGGATATCATGACTCTTACTGTGGTTCACTGCAGTACTAATACATTAGGATTGGCTTTGTAACTTTTTTCAGACTGATATGTTACAATTACTTTTTGGTTTATTTTGGAATTTGTTTGGACAGTGGTGAATCATTCAGAATCCTCAGATTAGGAACATTTTGAGACCTTGCTAAAGACCACTGTTCCATGTACTTATCTTCAATAGTTATTTAAAATCACTAAGAACTTGAAATAGAGGTCATGAAGTTAAAACAACTAAAACAATCATTTAAACTTCTGTCTGTATAATTCTGATCCAAGAGATTTTCTTTCAGGAGAGATCCAGAGTCTCAGTGAATGTAGTGTCTGTGTGAATGTGTTTTTGTAATTTATTTGTGTGATTGTGTAGTGTCTGTGTGTATGTGTAGGGTTTATATGTATGTGTTTGTGTGATTGTGTAGTGTCTGTGTGTATGTGTAGGGTTTGTTTGAGTTTGTGTGATTGTGTAGTGTCTGTTTGTATGGGTAGGGTATGGATGTGTGTGTCATTGTGTAGTGTCTGTGTACGTGTAGGGTTTGAATGTGTTTAATTGTGTGATTGTGTAGTGTCTGTGTGTATGTGTAAGATTTGTATGTGTGTGTGTGATTGTTTAGTGTCTGTAAAGTTTGCATGTGTGTTTGTGTAGTGTATGTTTGTATGTGTATGATTTGTATGTGTGTATTTGATTGTGTAGTCTCTGTGTGTTTGTGTAGTGTATGTTTGTATGTGTATGATTTGTATATGTGTGTTTGATTGTGTAGTGTGTGTGTGTTTGTATGTGTGTGTTTTTGTAGTGTATGTTTGTATTTGTAGGATTTGTATGTGTGTGTTTGATTGTGTAGTGTCTGTGTGTTTGTATGTGTGATTATGTAGTGTATGTTTGTATATGTGTGTTTGTTTGATTGTGTAGTGTCTGTGTGTATGTGTATTTTTGTGTGATTGTGTAGAGTATGTTTGTATGTGTAGGGTTTGCATGTGTGTGTTTGTGTGATTGTGTAGTGTCTGTGGGATTTTGTAAAGTCTGTGTGTGTAGGGTTTGTATGTGTGTAGCTTTTGTGTGATTGTGTAGTACCTGTGTATATGTGTTGGGTTTAAACGTTTGTGGTTTGTGTGATTGTGTAGTATCTGTGTGTGTGTGTGTGATTGTGTAGTGTCTGTATGTATATGTATGGTTTGTATGTTTGTGTGATTGTGTGGTGCCTATGTGTGTAGGGTTTGTATGTGTGTATTTTTGTGTAGTAATTGTGTAGTGCCTATGTGTATGTGTTGGGTTTAAATGTGTGATTGTGTAGTGTCTGTGTGTGTATGGTTTGTGTGTATGTGTAGGGTTTGTTTGTGTGTGTGTTTGTGTGATTGTGTAGTGTATTTGTGTATGTGTGTTTGTATGTGTGTGTTTGTGTGATTGTGTAGTCTTTGTGTACGTGTGTTTGCATGCGTTTGTTTGTGTGATTGTGTAGTGTCTTTGTGTATGTGTGTTTAATTGTGTAGTGTCTGTGTGTATGTGTAGGGTTTGTTTGTGTGTGTGTTTGTGTAGTGTATTTGTGTATGTGTGTTTGTGTAGTGTCTGTGTGTATGTATTTGTATGTGTGTGTTTGTGTGATTGTGTAGTGTATGTGTGTGTGTAAATGTGTAGTGTTTGTGTAGGGTTTGTATGTGTGTGTTTGTGTGATTGTGTAGTGATTGTGTAGTGTCTGTGTATTGTTTGTATGTGTGTATTTGTGTGATTGTGTAATGCCTGTGTGTATGTGTAGGGATTTTATGTGTGTGTTTGTGTGATTGTGTAGTGTCTGTGTGTATGTGTAGGGTTTGTGTGTATTTGCAGGGTTTGTATGTGTGTGTTTGTGTGATTGTGTAGTGTCTGTGTATGTGTTTGTAATTGTGTAGTTCCTGTGTGTGTGTGTGTGTGTGATTGTGTAGCGTCTGTATGTATGTGTAGGGTTTGTATGTGTGTGTTTGTGTTATGTGTAGGGTTTGAATGTGTGCGTTTGTGTTGTGTAGGGTTTGTATGTGTGTATTTTTGTGTAGTGATTATGTAGTGCCTATGTGTATGTGTTGGGTTTAAATGTGTGTGTTTGTGTGATTGTGTAGTGTCTGTGTGTGTATGGTTTGTGTGTATATGTAGGGTTTGTTTGTGTGTGTATGTTTGTGTGATTGTGTAGTGTATTTGTGTATGTGTGTTTGTATGATTGTGTAGTGTCTTTGTGTATGTGTGTTTGCATGCGTTTGTGTGATTGTGTAGTGTCTTTGTGTATGTGTGTTTAATTGTGTAGTGTCTGTGTGTATTTGTAGGGTTTGTTTGTGTGTGTGTTTGTGTAATGTATTTGTGTATGTGTGTTTGATTGTGTAGTGTCTGTGTGTATGTATTTGTATGTGTGTGTTTGTGTGATTGTGTAGTGTTTGTGTGTATGTGCAGGGTTTGTATGTGTGTGTGTAAATGTGTAGTGTCTGTGTGTTTGTGTAGGGTTTGTATGTGTGTGTTTGTGTGATTGTGTAGTGTCTGTGTATGTGTTTGTAATTGTGTAGTTCCTGTGTGTGTGTGTGTGTGATTGTGTAGCGTCTGTATGTATGTGTAGGGTTTGTATGTGTGTGTTTGTGTTATGTGTAGGGTTTGAATGTGTGCGTTTGTGTTGTGTAGGGTTTGTATGTATGTATTTTTGTGTAGTGATTATGTAGTGCCTATGTGTATGTGTTGGGTTTAAATGTGTGTGTTTGTGTGATTGTGTAGTGTCTGTGTGTGTATGGTTTGTGTGTATATGTAGGGTTTGTTTGTGTGTGTATGTTTGTGTGATTGTGTAGTGTATTTGTGTATGTGTGTTTGTATGATTGTGTAGTGTCTTTGTGTATGTGTGTTTGCATGCGTTTGTGTGATTGTGTAGTGTCTTTGTGTATGTGTGTTTAATTGTGTAGTGTCTGTGTGTATTTGTAGGGTTTGTTTGTGTGTGTGTTTGTGTAATGTATTTGTGTATGTGTGTTTGATTGTGTAGTGTCTGTGTGTATGTATTTGTATGTGTGTGTTTGTGTGTTTGTGTGATTGTGTAGTGTTTGTGTGTATGTGCAGGGTTTGTATGTGTGTGTGTAAATGTGTAGTGTCTGTGTGTTTGTGTAGGGTTTGTATGTGTGTGTTTGTGTGATTGTGTAGTGTCTGTGTATTGTTTGTATGTGTGTATTTGTGTGATTGTGTAGTGCCTGTGTGTATGTGTTGGGTTTAAATGTGTATTTGTGTGATGGTGTAGTGTTTGTGTGATTGTGTAGTGTCTGTTATTGTGTAGTGCCTGTGTGTATGTGTAACGTTTGTTTGTGTGTGTTTTTGTGATTGTGTAGTGTTTGGTGTATGTGTAGGGTTTGTTTGTGTGTGTGTTTGTGTAGTGTCTTTGTGTATGTGTGTGTTTGTATGCGTGTGTTTGTGTAGTGTCTTTGTGTATGTGTGTTTGATTGTGTAGTGTTTGTGTGTATGTGTAAAGTCTGTATGTGTTTGTGTGATTGTGTATTATTAGTATTTGTGTGATTGTGTATTGTCTTTGTGTATGTGTGTGTTTGAATGTTTGTGTGATTGTGTAGTGTCTGTGTGTATGTGTAGGGTGTGTATGTGTGTGATTCTGTAGTGTCTGTGTGTATTTGCAGCGTTTGTATGTGTGTGTATGTGTGATTGTGTATGTGTAGGGTTTGTATGTGTGTGATTGTGTAGTGTATGTGTGTATGTGTAGGGTTTGTATGTTTTTGTGTGATTGTGTAGTGTCTGTGTGTTTGTGTAGGTTGTATGTGTGTGTTTGTGTGATTGTGTAGTGTCTGTGTATTGTTTGTATGTGTGTATTTGTGTGATTGTGTAGTGCCTGTGTGTATGTGTAGGGATTTTATGTGTGTGTTTGTGTGATTGTGTAGTGTCTGTGTGTATGTGTAGGGTTTGTGTGTATTTGCAGGGTTTGTATGTGTGTGTTTGTGTGATTGTGTAGTGTCTGTGTATGTGTTTGTAATTGTGTAGTTCCTGTGTGTGTGTGATTGTGTAGTGTCTGTATGTATGTGTAGGGTTTGTATGTGTGTGTTTGTGTTATGTGTAGTGTTTGTATGTGTGTATTTTTGTGTAGTGATTATGTAGTGCCTATGTGTATGTGTTGGGTTTAAATGTGTGTGTTTGTGTGATTGTGTAGTGTCTGTGTGTGTATGGTTTGTCTGTATATGTAGGGTTTGTTTGTGTGTATGTTTGTGTGATTGTGTAGTGTATTTGTGTATGTGTGTTTGTATGTGTGTGTTTGTGTGATTGTGTGTTTGTGTAGTGTATTTGTGTATGTGTGTTTGATTGTGTAGTGTCTGTGTGTATGTATTTGTATGTGTGTGTTTGTGTGATTGTGTAGTGTCTGTGTGTATGTGCAGGGTTTGTATGTGTGTGTGTAAATGTGTAGTGTCTGTGTGTTTGTGTAGGGTTTGCATGTGTGTGTTTGTGTGATTGTGTAGTGATTGTGTAGTGTCTGTGTATTGTTTGTATGTGTGTATTTGTGTGATTGTGTAGTGCCTGTGTGTATGTGTTGGGTTTAAATGTGTATTTGTGTGATGGTGTAGTGTTTGTGTGATTGTGTAGTGTCTGTTATTGTGTAGTGTCTGTGTGTATGTGTAACGTTTGTTTGTGTGATTGTGTAGTGTTTGGTGTATGTGTAGGGTTTGTGTAGTGTCTTTGTGTATGTGTGTGTTTGTATGCGTGTGTTTGTGTAGTGTCTTTGTGTATGTGTGTTTGATTGTGTAGTGTTTGTGTGTATGTGTAAAGTCTGTATGTGTTTGTGTGATTGTGTAGTATTAGTATTTGTGTGATTGTGTATTGTCTTTGTGTATGTGTGTGTTTGCATGTTTGTGTGATTGTGTAGTGTCTGTGTGTATGTGTAGGGTGTGTATGTGTGTGATTCTGTAGTGTCTGTGTGTATGTGTGTGTTTGCATGTTTGTGTAATTGTGTAGTGTCTGTGTATGTGTAGGGCTTGTATGTGTGTGATTGTGTAGTGTATGTGTGTATGTGTAGGGTTTGTATGTTTTTGTGTGATAGTGTAGTGTCTGTGTGTATGTGTAGGGTTTGTATGTGTGTGATTGTGTAGTGTCTGTGTATATGTGTAGGGTTTGTATGTGTTTGTGTAGCATTTGTGTGTCTAGTTTCACACTCACACACACACACTTAGACATACAGTGCTGGCCAAAAGTATTGGCACCCCTGCAATTCTGTCAGATAATATTCAATTTCTTCCAGAAAATGATTGCAATCACAAATGCTTTGGTATTAATATCTTCATTTATTTAGCTTGCAATGAAAAAACACAAAAGAGAATGGAAAAAAAGTCAAATCAATTATCATTTTACACAAAACTCCAAAAATGGGCCGGACAAAAGTATTGGCACCCTCAGCCTAATACTTGGTAGCACAACCTTTAGACAAAATAACTGCGAACAACCGCTTCCGGTAACCATCAATGAGTGTTTTACAATGCCCTGCTGGAATTTTAGACCATTCTTCTTTGGCAAACTGCTCCAGGTCCCTGAGATTTGAAGGGTGCCTTCTCCAAACTGCCATTTTGAGATCTCTCCACAGGTGTTCTATGGGATTCAGGTCTGGACTCATTGCTGGCCACTTTAGAAGTCTCCAGTGCTTTCTCTCAAACCATTTTCTAGTGCTTTTTGAAGTGTGTTTTGGGTCATTGTCCTGCTGGAAGACCCATGACCTCTGAGGGAGACCCAGCTTTCTCACACTGGGCCCTACATTATGCTGCAAAATTTGTTGGTAGTCTTCAGACTTCATAATGCCATGCACACGGTCAAGCAGTCCAGTGCCAGAGGCAGCAAAGCAACCCCAAAACATCAGGGAACCTCCGCCATGTTTGACTGTAGGGACCGTGTTCTTTTCTTTGAAGGCTTCGTTTTTTTTTCTTGTAAACTCTATGTTGATGCCTTTTCCCAAAAAGCTCTACTTTTGTCTCATCTGACCAGAGAACATTCTTCCAAAACGTTTTTGGCTTTCTCAGGTAAGTTTTGGCAAACTCCAGCCTGGCTTTTTTATGTCTCTGGGTCAGAAGTGGGGTCTTCCTGGGTATCCTACCATAGAGTCCCTTTTCATTCAGACGCCGACGGATAGTACGGGTTGACACTGTTGTACCCTCGGACTGCAGGGCAGCTTGAACTTGTTTGGATGTTAGTCGAGGTTCTTTATCCACCATCCGCACAATCTTTCGTTGAAATCTCTCGTCAATTTTTCTTTTCCGTCCACATCTAGGGAGGTTAGCCACAGTGCCATGGGCTTTAAACTTCTTGATGACACTGCGCACGGTAGACACAGGAACATTCAGGTCTTTGGAGATGGACTTGTAGCCTTGAGATTGCCCATGCTTTCTCACAATTTTGCTTCTCAAGTCCTCAGACAGTTCTTTGGTCTTCTTTCTTTTCTCCATGCTCAATGTGGTACACACAAGGACACAGGACAGAGGTTGAGTCAACTTTAATCCATTTTAACTGGCTGCAAGTGTGATTTAGTTATTGCCACCACCTGTTATGTGCCACAGGTAAGTAACAGGTGCTGTTAATTACACAAATTAGAGAAGCATCACATGATTTTTCAAAGGGTGCCAATACTTTTGTCCACCCCCTTTTTTATGTTTGGTGTGGAATTATATCCAATTTGGCTTTTTGACAATTCTTTTTGTGGTTTTCCATTGAAGACAAATTAAATGAACATTTTAATATCAAAGCATTTGTAATTGCAATCATTTTCTGGAAGAAATTGAGTATTATCTGACAGAATTGCAGGGGTGCCAATACTTTTGGCCAGCACTGTATGTATAATTACACACACACACACACACACTTTCTCTCTCTCTCTTCTATGTTAATTGGTTTATTTTGTGTTTCCTCTCCAGATGTTTGTCAGTTCACACTGGATCCAAACACAGTAAACAAATTCCTCCGTCTGTCTGAGGAGAACAAAGTGGTGACCCGGAGTGAAACAGAACATTCGTATCCTGATCATCCAGATAGATTTGATATTTACTCTCAGTTTGTGTGTAGAGAGAGTGTGAGTGGACGCTGTTACTGGGAGGTTGAGTGGAGTGGGAATGTTGGGGTTTATATAGCTGTGTCATATAAAAGCATCAGCAGGAAGGGACGTGGTGATGAGTGTGTGTTTGGATGTAATGATCAGTCCTGGAGTTTGTTCTGTTCTCTATTCGGATTGTCATTCAGGCACAATAACAAAGACACTAAAATTCCCACAATGCCGAGTTCCTCTAGAATAGGAGTGTATGTGGATTATGACGCAGGAACTCTGTCCTTCTACAGCGTCTCTGATACAATGAAGCTCCTCCACAGAGTTCAGACCACGTTCACTCATCTCCTCTACCCGGGGTTTGGTCTTTGTTTAGGATCAGAAGTGAAACTGTCAGATTTAACAAATTAAATGTAAAATTTACATGAAAGTGTAACATTAAACTGTTTGAGTGATTTTAGAATCTGTGAGGCAGTGATACATTTATGAAGATTTTTTATTTATTTAATTTATTAACCACCATTTATTTAGTGCTGTGAAAAAGTATTTACCCCCTTTCCTGATTTCTTCTTTTCTTAAATATTTATCATCTAAATCAGTGGTTCTCAAACTGTGGTATGCGTACCACTGGTGGTACCTGAAGCAGCATGAGGTGGTACGCCAGATAATCTCGGAAAAGTAATTATATGCACCGAAAAAATAAATCATTTAATAATTATAAAAAAAATAAAAATATGAAACAAAATGTGTAAATTAATAATAAAATCTGTTTCAAAGTTCTTATAATTCTGTTTTAATAAAATCAGTTTAATTAAAACAAATTGAATTAAAACGAATGTGTTTTTAAAATTTTTCGGGGCTACGCAGACACCGTACTTCATTACGTCTATACTTCACATTCGTGGTTTCCATCTCGAAATTTCCGAAACGTTATCAGTAGCTCTCTCGCTTTTGTCAGAGCCAGAGCTCACTAATCTCGTTCCTGACTTCACCAGGCTGTGCTCTGCTATACAGGTGCTCCCCTCTCACTCACATGCTCAGTGCTAACTGCATATATAGTGATGGGTCGTTTGCGAACGATCCGATTCTATTGAACGGATCTTTGAAATGAACGAAAGGAGTCTTTTATTTCTGCACAGTTCCTATCGACTGTAATCCACCCATTCAGCTTTGCATCAGTAGAGGGAATTATCGTAATGAGAGCTGTTTATTGTCGATATACAGGAGAGCGAGCAACACACACACACACACACAATCTCAATCCGCTCCCTACTCACTCCGCCTCCGTTTGCGCATTATTTATTTATTTATTTTTATTTTAAACAACATAACATACAGAACAATAAAAAAGAATACAATTTCTCGTGGAGGATGTCATACCTATAGATTACAATCTAGGGGGCGCAAAATAATAATAATAAAAAGAAAATAAGATCAAAAAACAGAGGAACAAGCCATACAATAATACAATGAGAAACTTAAAACAGTAAGTTTTTAGAGATCTGATGTGAGATGATTCTAGCAGTTTTCCAGTTTTTCAATCTATTTAATACAGACTAGTATGATTTAAATTCAGTCATGAAGCAGAGGAAGGAGGGCTTGTTACCCCTCCACTTACTGCAGTGAATGTGGTATTTTGCTAAAAGTACTACTACATTTATAGCATCAAAGCAAGCTGAACTTAAGTTTTCCACATAAATAAAATGGCATCAATTTCAAAAGAAGGAATGTTAAGTTTAAGATTAATTCAGTTTCTAATGTCCGTCCAAAAACTTTCTGAATATTGACATGAAAAAAACAAATGCTCCAGGGATTCTTCTTCTGACATACAAAAGGCACATAAATCAACATCAAATTTAAATCTTCTTTCAAGAAACACGGCTACAGGATATATCTTATTTATTATTTTGAAATGAGTCTCTTCACTTTAGAAAATAGGGGCCATTTGACAAATTTGTAATGAGTAAAAGTCATTATGGTTTTATAATTTGTATTAGGAAGTTTCTTGAAAAAATCTCTATTATATTCATAGTGAATCTTTTGTCTCTGACCATCATTGATAATATTGTTATTACACTTGAAGTCAACTAAGTTATAGCCATTCACTTTTAATGTAGGCATTGAAACAGCCACCTTTGAATATACCATGACATTTTTAATTAGTTGAATCAATGCTAAAGGAATCACTTTGCACACCTTAAAATCATTATAACTACAACTAAGATCATATTTTCCAACAAAGGATGAGAAATTTAAAAGATCTCCATGACAATCTAAAAGATCCTTTACAAATATAATAACTTTTTCATACCAATCTTTTTTAAATATTGACTTCCTACCAACTGTGATTACCCTATTATTCCATAAAATTGATCCATGAGGAAAGAAGTTATGTTGAAATATAATTTTCCAGAACTGGTTTTTGGAAGTATAATAGTTTAACTGGAATCTTACTCATTTCAAAGTCACACTTCGCAAAGAATTTAATTCCTCCCAGTTTCTTAAAAATGAAACCAGAAATATGAAACCACATTGAATTTTGTTGCATAATAAAATTCATATTTTTTTTTACTAACTGGGACCTTATAATGAGTCTTGTTTTTCCACAAAAACTGAAAAATAATAGAATTAGCTTTCCTTATATTATGTGGTGATATATACATAGAATGACTTGGATAGACCACCTTTGAAATGCCATCTGCTTTAGTCAACAGGTTTCTTCCAAAAATAGTCAAATCCCTTGTCAACCAACGGCTAAGACTTTTTTTCATATCTATTAAGCGGTCTGAGATGTTAACGTCTTCTCTTCTAAGTACATTCTTAGATACTAATATTCCCAAATATTTCACTTCATTTTCGACCCTGATTGACGAAATGTTTTTTTGTATACAATTATGAATAGGGAGAATCTCACATTTTTTTATGTTAAGTCCTAAACCTGAAGCCTTGGAGAATAATGAAATTGTATTAAGGGCTCTTTCAACCATTAAATCATTTTTTAAAAACAGCGCTGTATCATCAGCAAACTGGCTAATCTTGTATTCTCGATCAAAAATATTAATACCTATAAACTCGGAACTATTATTAATTTGAAGGGCTAATAATTGAGTAGTCAAAATGAACAGCTTTGGGGAAATAGGGCAACCCTGACGAATACCTCGCTGGATCTTAAATCTAGAAGTAAGTCCTGGATTTAAGGAAATCGAGCTATATATATCACTATATAACATCTTTATTAGTCCACAAAAATTATTCCCAAATCCCAAAAACTTTAAAGCATCTAACAAGAAAGCATGTTCGATCATATCGAACGCCTTATAAAAATCAAGGAATAAAATCAGGCTATCACTGTCAATAAAGTCACAATAATCTAACATATCAAATACCAATCTAATGTGATTATGTATGTTTCTCCCCTTAACAAAGGCTGATTGACTTTCATCAATTATATCTTTCAATCCTCTATTCATTCGGTCAGCAAAGACATGAGCCAAAATTTTATAATCAGTGCATAGCAAAGTAATGGGTCTCCAATTATCTAAAAAAATTATATCTTTATTAGGTTTTGGAATTAAAGTGATTATTCCTTGTTTCATTGTATTAGAGAGATTGCCTGTCTCAATACACTCTAAGAAAGCTTTGTACAACATCTCTCTAATATCATTCCAAAAAAACCCATAAAATTCGGTTGTTAGCCCATCCAAGCCAGGCGACTTCCCAGAGGACATCTTTAAAATAACCTTATCTAACTCTTCAATCTTAATTTGTTCATCCATAATTTTTTTAAAATCTGTATCAATCACTTTTTCAAAATCCCTTATAGCATTTATAAAAAGAGAGCAATTTATCTCAGAATAATTGGATTTGTACAAGTTGCAATAAAAGTCATGTATTTCTCTCTTAATTTGGCTTTCATCTTCCGAAACAGATCCATTTATATTCAATTTAGTAATTTTCTTTTTTGACTGCCTATGTTTTTCAAGATTAAAAAAATAAGAAGTATTTTTCTCCCCTTCTTCAATCCAGCGAGCTCGAGAACGTACAAAAGCACCCTTGGCTTTTTCTAAATATAAGTTATCAAGTTCGCTCTGAAATTTATTTAATTCAGCAAGTTCCTCAGGTGACAAATCAGTCTTTTCACAAAGATTATTAATATTATTAATGATTTTAAGTTGTTTTTGTTTTTTAACTTTAGATAATTTTTTACTCGTATGAATAGCCAGTTCTCTTATCTTAAATTTAAGCCATTCCCATTTGCTTACAGGTGACATTTCCAAGGCATTGATTTCCATAACCAGTTGTCTTATATCTTTACAAAAACCAGAATGCTCTAAAAGAGTATTATTGAATTTCCAAACATGAGTAAGACCAGGATCTGACCTTAAAAACAACAGAGATATAGAAATAACACAGTGATCGGTTAAAGGTGAAGCAGAGATATCACACTTATTAATATAATTTATTAAGGAGGTAGAAATGAGCCAGTAGTCTATTCTAGAACTTAGACCATTCCCAGAGGCATTGAACCAGGAAAACTGTGAAGTCCCAGGATTTTTAACCCTCCAGTAATCAATCAAATTTGCACTATTCATCAATTGAACAATTAGGTCATCATATTTATGACATTGGACCCTAGGTGGATTTCTGTCTAGCCAAAGATCGGGCACCAAATTAAAATCCCCCCCAACTATAATTTTATCAGTTGAATAAGAATGCATACTATCTGTGATATATTTACATAAGTCAGAAATCAAAGTCCTGTTTTTGCCTCTCTCATTGTAACCATAAACACACACTAGGATAAAGTTTTCATCATTAATTTCTGTTATCACTATCAACCAATGCCCATTTGTATCACTAGTATGAGTTATAATTTTACCAGGAAATCTGTTCAACAGAACCATAACACCAGCTGAGTGTGATGTCCCATGACTGACAAAAATTGACTCACCCCACTGTAACTTCCAAAAATTCACATCATCTTCAACAGAATGAGTTTCTTGTAGAAAAACACAATTAGCTTTTTGTTCCTTACAAAAAAGAAAAATAGCTTTTCGCTTCACATTGTTTCTTAGCCCCCTAGCATTTAAAGAAATAAAAGATAATATACTTAAGTATTTAGATGAAACACTAAATTATAAGATGCGCAGGAATGAGAATTCTCGTCCTATCAACAGTCAGAATAAGGTGCATTTTACCTTCAAAACTTGTCAGATGAATCAGAACAACAAATATTTCAAATGAATAACTCTGCCTAAGTAGGGT
The DNA here is from genome assembly GCF_030014385.1 of Trichomycterus rosablanca. Classification (NCBI taxonomy): domain Eukaryota; kingdom Metazoa; phylum Chordata; class Actinopteri; order Siluriformes; family Trichomycteridae; genus Trichomycterus; species Trichomycterus rosablanca. The sequence goes on along the minus strand of NW_026947072.1, from coordinate 33,722 downwards.
CGACCCTTTGATTGTTAATCAGTGCATATCCTTCCTTTAGGAAAGCTCTCTGCCCTTTCTGTCTGGCATCCCATACCAGCGGCCACAGCTTCTTGCGAGCTTCCCTATCTTCTTTGGAGAAATCTTCTTTAATCTGAATATGCAGCTCCTTACAGACCCTGGCATCCTTGGATCTCCTCCAAACGTCATCTCGAACCACCCTCGCCACGAACTGGATTATTATTGACCGCGGAGCGTTGTTTGAAGTAGTGGGATTACTCTTCTTACCCAAGCGATGTACGACGTCAATCGTCTCGCGAAGCCGATCCACTGAAATGGGCACCACTCTTGTCAAAATGCCAATGACAACCTCTCTGGTATCCTCTCCCTCTTTTTCAGCCAGGCCATTTAACCTCAGATTCCACCTTCTTTTATATCGAGCTTGTTCTGTCACAAATTCCTTGAGCCGTTTGTTTTCCTCTTGAAGCTCACTGACTTTTCCCTGCAACCTTCCAATGTTTTTTTTGTTCTCAATAATAGCAGCAGTGTTCTCCTCAATTCTTCTCTCAAACTTCATCAGAAGTTCAGTCTGTGTATCCATCTTCTTCGTCAATGAATTCACTGCCAGCAGAATGGTCTCTCCGATACCATCACCATGAGGGTTTTTAATGCTTTTCTTACATTTTTTAGGATTAGGAGATTTAATTGGAGTGTGTGCCTGGTTGATTTTCTCAGCCTTAGATATCTGCTCGTCAATTTCAATGTCAGCAACCTCGCCGTCTTCTTCATCACTCGCTCCGTGAAGAGCGGCCAGTCCATAGTCGTGGTCATCCATTGTAACTATCACCCGTGTTTGGTAAAGTTAACAATAGGCTTATGGAGTTCGTATTTTGTCACAAAAATTCACCAGACTTCACAAAAACTTTTAAATAACTCACTGTCTGTATCAAAATGCACACAAAATTTTACTCAAGGACTGAAAGAAAAAACTATTTACACCGAAGCCTGCAAAGTGCAACTGCTCATTCCGCCATCTTGAATCAGTCTACCTATTTTACTTACAGATGAGGCTCTACAGTACAAACACAGCAGCTTCTTGTTCTTCTTATGATGTTTAATGGCGGTTGGCAGAACAACTTAAGACGCACCAGCGCCACCAACTGGACTGGAGTTGAACAGCAGCTTAGTAGTAAAACATCTCCATTAGCACATCTGTATTAGTGGTGTGCGATACTGCAACATTTGGTATCGATCCGATACCAAGTAAATACAGGGTCAGTATCGCCGATATCGATCAGATACCAATATTTTGTACTTACTTTCATGTAGGGAAGAGCAGTGTATCATGATTTATGAGGTGAATGTATCATCAATTTGCTTTGACTAATAAATGATTTTGTGTTAATTAGTTCATCATGTGCAGTGAAAACCCACTACAGTTTATAGGTGAATAAAAAGTAATTTTATTAATGTTATAAACTAATGAAGTCTGGGGTTTTTGTTGAGAAACAATTATATAATAAGAAACATAATTCCCCCTCTCATTGTACACTCTGGCTTTTTGTAAAATAAAGTACAGAAAAAGTTCCGGGAGTCTCCAGCATATACATAGCGGCTCCCTGATTCCCACAAGTCAGATAAAATCTCCCGGAATCTAGAACGAGCGGCCAAGAGAACACACACACACACACACACAGGCGACACAGATTTTATTAATACAATCGCGTATTAAATCCGTTATCTGATATACAATCTAGCGCACTGTGTAGGGAACATAAATCTATGATCAAATATACAATCTAGTGCACTATGTAGGGAACATAATTAATTATGTAATACACTATCTAGTGCACTATGTAGGGTACATAATTATGTAATACACTATCTAGTGCACTATGTAAGGAACACAAATCATCATCTAGTTATACTTTCTAGTGCACTGTGTAGGGAAAATTAACCAATTGTCTAATTCACTATCTAGTTCACTACGAAGGGAACATAAATTCATATCTAAAATACTATCTAGTGCACTATGTAGGGAACATAAATCCATTATCTGATATACAATTTAGAGCACTATGTAGGGAACCTAAATCCGTTAACTAATACGCTACCTAAAGCATTATGTAAGAAACATAGGTCTATTATCTAGTACACTAGCTAGTGCACTAAGTAAAAAACAAATTATTTTTTAATATACAATCTAGTGCACTATGTAGGGAACATGAATCTATTATCTTGCACACTATCTAGTGCACTATGTAGTACACAGTAATGTGTTTGTGATGCCAACAGTTAGTTTAGTAGCTCAGTAAGCAGCTCCTAAAAGTTCTGTTATCACCCATAATCCTTTGCTGTGTGCGAGAGGGTTTTAGCTTTTTTTTAGCTCCGTGAAATGAGTTTTTGCAACTTGGGATGTCTGACATGTTAACTTCCATCTATCCATCCAGCTTAAATACCATAAACACTACATAAAAACATGTGGAGTTAATAGTGTAATTATTAACCTTTGTGCTCATTTCTTCTTTTATGGTGTAATGGTTAGCACTCTGGACTCTGAATCCAACGATCTGAGTTCAAATCTCGGTGGAACTTGGCTTTATTTAGGTAAAAACACTGTTATCAATGATGAGTAGAGAATAGTGTTTCACATGTGACTGCTCTATGCTAAATTAGAACACAAAGCGTCAAGTCATTGTTTACAGCACAATCTACTGGCCAACTGCATCCTGAACTTAGTGCAATTTTCCAAAACTGGAATGTTTTGTTAAGATTTTGATCCTTGGGTGGCAATGTTTAACTAAAATTACTTTTATTTAGTGTTTAAAACTTTTAAAGTACCTCAGTTTTTTCAATTGATTTCAGTCAATTATATCAATCACAAAAGTTTAAATATAAATAATCTGAGATGTAAAAGTAAAGTCTAAAGTTGTGTGTATTTTTCTTTTTTAATGCGGTGTTCCGTGGTGTAAAGGTTAGCACTCTGGACTCTAAATCCAGCAATCCGAGTTCAAATCTCGGTGGGATCTTACTGCTTTAATTTGGGGCCCCGGTGTGAGGTCCAAGATTGAGAAACATTAGCAGTTTCAGGATGGTAGCATTCAGCGCATGTGCAGTACAACAGAGCATCACAATTGCTTGTGCTAGTTAAGAGTCACCTTTTAAATGACATGTTAATTTCCATCCATTCATCCAGCTTGAATATCATAATACCACTAGTAGTGTTATAAGGCTTGTTCGACTTAACCCGGCGCTGCGCAGACCGATCGCCACCTGGCTTGCGTCGGCGCCACCGGCGCGTCTCGATGACAGACTGGTTATAATCTCGCGAGAGCGGGGCGGCTGCAGGCGGCGGAACCGGTTCCCTGCAGTTGCTCTCCACGGGCTGCGCTGCCTGAGAGACGGCTTGATGACGGCAGAGCTTAATCCTCATTGGCTAGAAGCGCCGCTGAATCCTCTGGCGGTTGTTTCGTTTCATTCTAAAATGTAAATCTCAGTTTATTTGTCTTAAAGACCCGATATGTGCGAAATACTATCATGCTTTCTAGTAGCATGACAGTTTATTTTCGTACAAATTGCAACATTTCATAATTATCATTCCATATCATGAAAAGACTCAAGTAAGCTACCTGATATTCTTTAATGTAACAGATCTTTTAATCTTGATGTTTTTCTAGAACTTCTGATGGGTCTTGTCTTCTAATTTTATTAATATAAAGCAATCTAAATAGCTTTAATATTTTATATCTTAACTGTTTTAATACCACTATCACTATTACACTTTGATTATTTTTCATTGTTCTCTGTAAACTTTGTAAACATTTTAAAATATGCTACATTAATAAAAATGTGTGGATGTGCATGGTGGATGTTTACAAGAACCAAGGCCAGAAGGTAAGCTGTTCTGGAAGAACAAAACAATCTTGTTCAGAAGATGATTGTGTTAAGAGATTCATCTTCAATAAACCACAGCCACTATTCATTATCAATGCCTAAATAACTGATTTGTCAGTGCTTGAAGAAGCACAAACTTCTACACAATTGTACAATGTGCATATTAACCACATTATTCATTAGTGACTCATACTGGGCACATCGGTGAGCATACTGAAGTTTACTGTTTAACAATGCATCTATAAAATACAGTGGCATGCCAACATTTGGGCACCCCGGTTAAAATTACTGTTACTGTGAACAGTTAAGCAAGTTAAAGATAAAATTATCTCCAAAAGGCATGAAGTTACAGATGACACAAAAACATTTTTTTTAATTATGTCTCTATAATGAATTACATCTTGGTTGTGAGGTTGTAGTGAATGTTGTTCATCATCCTCTTCATCCTGCACATCATCACCATGGTCTCCTGGCTCCAAGCAAACACTGTGTAGAATGCAACAGACACTGCTGAGCTGATGGACTGGACATTCCTCATGTGCAGGCATTGGAGTCTCCTAAACTTTGCCGAAGGCCTAGCTGTCAAGTGCCCATTGTCTCTGTAAGGCCTCATCAGTTGGGGCAATAGAGGGTAGGATGAATCCCCAATTATATACATCCCTTGTGGGACCAGGGACAGGGGATCTTCTTCTAAAAGACAAGCAACCTCTGTGAGGCGAAAGGCTCTGGCATCATGCCAGCTACCAGGATGACCCACGCTGATGTGGGTGAACTGCTGGTGACTGTTACAAAATCCAGTGAGAATGATAGAATAGAACTGTTTCCTGTTAAAATATGCCAGGGGGTTGTCACAGTGTGGCTTCTGAATATGAATGTGGCATCTATCTACTGCACAGATAGTGTTTGGAAAACCAGCTGCTTGAAAGCCTAACAAAGAATTGTGCAGGGTTTGTCCTAAAGGCCAGCAAATGTGGTGTGCCATGTGAGTACAAAACTCATGGAGATGTTTGGCAAGAGTGGATTTTGTGATATTGAATCTGTCTGAAATACCCCTATATATATGACTCCTGGTTCAACAGTGTCCATAGACAGGCTAGGACACTCTTTGTCAGTGGCAATTTTGTCTGCTGTGGATTCATATAGACAGGGCCAATGGTGTTTATAAGATCCTACATAGTAAGTGAGAGAAAAGAAGGTTATCATATCGTACCTCCACTTGTCCTTTGGAGAGTCTGAAATGACCTCTAAATTCTGAGAGACTATAGAGGGGGACAACATCCTCTACAAAATGTTGTATTTTTGGAACAAGCCTAAAGAAGGGTAAATGTGATTAAGTCCTTACGTAGACAATATAATTAGACAGTTTGGACTTTAAGCCACTTTGATATGTGTTTGATAACATGTTTGTTAGAACTTTTCTTTTTCACCAATCTACAAGATAAATGAATGATGAGTAAAACTATATTTATTTACAGATTTTACAGAAACTTAGTTTGACACTTTATGGTCATCTATATTCACCACTATGGATTTGGAAAACAAACGCTGGGCTTAACCTGCTCAATGATCAAGAATGTTTAGTTCGATTTCACGCAAAAGCAGAGCGATTTCTACTGCATTCACTTCATCAGCCACGAAGAACGCAAACGCCACGAGATCCGCTGTAGCTCACGTTTGTTGCAGGTGGCGACTGTCCGACTTGACGGCTTTCTTTTAACCTCCTCCCCCAACTGCAACCAGCTGCTCTCGCTGACCACCAAGGCGAGGCGCAGTTCATCTCGAACAAGCCTACATACTTGCCTGGTATTCCCAGGCGGTCTCCCCTCCAAGCACCAACCAGGCCCGACCCTGCTTAGCTCCCGAAATCGGAGGAGATCGGGTGTTCTCATGGTGGTGTGGCCGTAAGCGAGATAAGCTGCAAACAAGCTGCTTCTTATAGAAGAAATAAGTAATTAAAAGCTTAAAATTATTTAGGTTAGTTCGTTAAATTTCAGGCATGCTTATGTAAACAAAAATCTTAAATGGATGACTAATGAAATTAATTTATGTATAAATAGTGTTTATGGTTTTACGCTTTATGTTTAAAAAAAAAAAAAAAAAAAAAAAAAAACCAACAGCAGCAATTAATGTTAATAATAATAATAATAAGTCAGAGTGAAAGATTTATGGTTTTCAGGAAAATTCACGTCTTTAAAATCACCATGTTTTGTTAAACTCTCTAAAGTTTTGCTCAATACCAATAAAAAAGACACAGTGTAAACCAAACACCCAAATCAATCATTACATTCATATTGTAAGAAGGACAGCTTAGTCTACAGACTGGAAGCAGGTGATGAGATTTTGTGACCATATAAAAAAAAAAAAATTAAAAAAAAAAAATTTGTGATGTCGCCCTCTTGTGGCACTTTTGGGGAATTGTAAAAATTAACACTTTAAACATTAAATTAAAGAAAGACACGGAAAAAAAAACATACCAGAATTTTATAAAGAGGTTTTTAGAGCATGGAAAGATTTTATGGATTTTACTATTTTTACTTTTAAAGAAAGAAACCAGATCCTGAACCAACCCCTATTTCTGAACCCAGCCTTAAGATTAGAATATAAAGGAGACAGAATCAAACAGCTAAAAGACATTTTATATGAATTTACACACAGATTTTTACCCACACAGGCATGCACTGACTTAATTAAAGAAAAAGAAGAAATGATGGAAAATAAAACGGAGGAAGAAAATTATGAACCTGAAATTAAAGTAGAAATAAAAATGAAAACAATAGAATTTGAACAATGCAAACTAAACCTTTCTACTAACGATTACTAGGTAAAGTGTGGGTACAACCCAGAGGTGGAAAGTAACAAATTACATTTACTCGTGTTACTGTAATTAAGTAGTTTTTTGTGTACTTGTACTTTTTAAAGTAGATTTTACAACCAGTAATTTTACTTTTACTTCAGTATGTTTTGTATTAAGAACTGTAATTCACTACAATTTAAATAACATCCGTTACTGGTGCTAAAATAAAGGAGCTGTAATCTAGGTATAGAGTAGGGAGGGAAGGGTGATTTTAAAAGTTTAACATGTTTGGAGTTTAATGCTTCGTTATTTGACAACATAGTAAGTTTTGTCTTACATCTTGAAGGTTTCTTTGGGTCATTTAGTGAAAGTCACAACACTTGTAACCTTGACTTGTTTTGAGTTATGAGATCTGCAGTATGATGTTGTTTGGTATTTGTTTGTGATAAAAAGAAGGCTGGTCTATAGAATCCACAATTAATGCCAACTTCAGTGGTTATACAGTTTATAAAAAGTTTTATGGGATGGTCTGTACTAAAGTGACACATGACACATCTTTAAATGTTTTAAATGTTGTATCAACATGTTTTTTTCTATTATCTTTTAATTAAAAACAACTATTGTAAGATTTATATCCACTTGTCCTGTTTGCATTACACAGGAGACACCCCCCCGCCCCCCGTTAAAAAAGTAACTAAGTAACGTTTTACTCTGAGTACATTTTAAATTAGTTACTTTTTACTTTTTACTTGAGTCAAAGCAACTTTACAGAATCCAGGACCAACAGACCAAAAATCCTTGTTGAGCAAACCGAGGGCGACAGTGAGAAGGAAAAACTCCCTTAAAATTACAGGAAAATCTTGAGAGGAACCAGACTCAGCAGGGAGCTCCATCCTTCTTGGGTGGCCTAGAGGAGAATTTAAATGAATAAAATGTACAGGGCTAGTGATAGCTCAGTGGTTAAAGTACTGGACTAATAAACAGAAAATTACCAGTTTAAGCCCCGCCACCACCAAGTTGCCACTGTTGGGTCCCTGAGCAAGACCCTTAACCTTCAGTTGCTCATTGTGTAAGTTGCTTTGGATAAAAGCATATGCTGAAAATGTAATGTACACAAATCATACATACACAAACCTTACCTAAACAATTTTAAGCTTTTAAATACTTATTTATTTAATTTAGTTTCAATACAACACGAAGCTGGCAAGAAAAATAAAATAAAAATAAAAGTAAGAGATAGTTAAAGGTTCTTCTGTATAAAGTGTTTTGTGTGATTTTGTAGGCAGCAGTGAGAGACTTTTCTGGTACATGGTTAAGAAAAGGTTGAATCCAGATGATTTGTTGTGGTGTTTTTGTACTAAATGCAGGTGAAAGAGGATCAGCAGCAGCAGCTGAGCGGTGTGTTTGGTTCTCTGTGTGTTTTGTCACTGTTTCAGGATCTTTTATTTGAAAAGCTGCATGTAGAACAGAGAAAGTAAAAGACGACACACAGCGGAGTGAAAGGCTGAACGACGGACGTCTATAAGAAGCAGCTTGTTTACAGCGTTTCTCGCTTATGGTCACACCACCCTGAGAACACCTGATCTCGGAAGCTAAGCAGGGTCGGGCCTTGTTAGTACTTGGATGGGAGGCCGCCTGGGAATACCAGGTGCTGGAAGCTTTTATCCACACACACCCACCTTCACTCCTTCACCTTATTATTGTATTTTTATAATTATTAATTGTTGCCGTTGTGTTTGTTGTAATAAAAAGTGTAAAAGCATAAACAGCACCGTCTATAAATAAATGAATCCTCTTGTGCTTATAGACTAGTTGGTTTGTAGTGTTATTTTTAAGCTTCTACTGATGTGAATGTGTGAGTTGGAAAACAAAACATGACATTAGAGAAACTGCTTGGAAGAAAGTCTAGGACTGACTGTAATCCTCTCTAAAGCTACATGAGCAGTGTTGGGGTAGTTACCAGTGGCGGCTGGTCAATACGGGGCGCAGGGGCGCCGCCCCCCTTAAAATTATTAAGATGTTAAAATAAGTAAATTACATTCTGCAAAATAGTTATGAAATTAATTAGTCTGTTTGTCTAATTGTCTAATTAACTGTTAATCTAATGGTCATGATAGCATTTTTTAAATAAATAAATATTTGTATTTAATTGTTTACATTGTGCACACTTCCCATGCGCGGGGCGCCGGTATAATGAGTGTCTGTGTGCGTACACAAACTTTTGGCAAACATGTGGTCTGAGGCTGCTCTTTAATTGGTTGTTTTACATTTTCCACAGGGGCGCAGAGAGCTGCGTCCCGGATACACCCACTCTTATTAGAAGTGTGTCACTATTGGCTTATTTTTTTTAAACGCCGTGTGATTGGACAATCCCCGAGTCGACTCATTAACTGATCAATCGTTTATCAGATTGGTTCACGTTAAACAATTAGTTGCAGATTGGAGCAGCATTTCTTCCATAATGAAAGAAAATTCAGTATTGTCTTTACAAAAAAACGCTTTCACAAAGCGTTCACTGGAACAAAAAAAAAGGATAAAGGAGCTTGGACCGGATCGTCCCAATTTACAAATTCAGCAACAGGTAAGTGATCAAGGACGAGCCTACACCCGAGCCTTTTCCAGCTCTTGTTATGACAAACGGAGTTGGCTAGCTGGATGCGACGTAAGTAATGCCTTTTACTGCTTTCCCTGTTTACTATTTCAAAGTCCTGGCACGGAGGCGTTGTGGATAACGACCGGGGTACGAGATTTAAAACATCTTTCAGCTAGATGAAGGTTACAGGATCGCTGTTAGAAGGCACAATGAAGAATCGGCACATCCTGTCTAGAATAATAGACTGTGTGAAATTTTGTGGAGCCTTTGAGCTGGCCTTGCGTGGCCATGATGAAAGTAAGAGCTCAGATAATCCCGGAATTTTTCGAGGGTTGGTGGATTTTGTTGCTTCTCTTGATGGAGTGCTGAAGGAGCACATTGAGAATGCCACTGTGTTTAAGGGAACTTCAAAAACTGTGCAGAATGAGCTACTGGACTGTATGTTGTCTGTTCTGAAGGAACATATAATCAAAGAAGCCCAGGGAAGCGATTTTCTTTCAATCCAGGCAGATGAGACCATGGATATTGCCACGCAGTGCCAGCTTGTTCTTGTACTACGCTATATTGATGCTAAAAACAATGTGCAGGAAAGATTTTTTGAGTTCATCCCTTTGCAGTCGGCCACTGCTGATTCCATTGCTACAGCCCTAAAAGAACGTCTTGCAACTATCCTTCCTGAGGATCAAAAGGGTAAGCTCATCTGCCAGGCATATGATGGAGCCAGCGTGATGAGGGGTGCCACTGCAGGTGTTCAGAAGAAGATACAAGACATGTACCCAAATGCACACTACATCCACTGCTATGCACATCAGCTCAATCTGATAATGCAGCAGGCTACTTCTCACATAACCAAAGTGAGAATTTTTTTTTCTAACCTTGGTGGATTTGCCAGCTTTTTTTCCAGATCACCCAAGCGCACAAGTATTCTTGATAGAGTTGTGGCGCACAGACTACCAGCATTCAGCAACATCAAATGGAACTTTCACAGCCGTACCATCAATACTGTGTTTGAACACAGAGAGGACCTCATTCGCTGTTTTGAAAGCATACGAGACTCTGGTGACTTTGACCCCATTACTGTCAGAGAGGCAGGTGCGTTTGCCATGCTACTGGAGGATCAGGATTTTAAGTTCTTTCTGCAGCTTTTCCACCATATCATGCCTCATGTGGACCTCCTCTATTCCAAACTCCAGAAGAAGGTCATAGATTCAGTTTATATCAAGGAGAGCATTCAGCAGTTCCAGCAGGACATTCAAAAGATCAGGTAATCGTTGTACATTTTCCTCTTTTGTTTATTAGTATTATTGTTATTATTATTGTTATTGTAATTTTTTTCCTTTGCAGAAATTCTCTCCATTCCATGGTTGGACAAAGCAGTGAAGGTAGCGGTCAGCCAGTAAAGAAGCGTCGGACACTCAGTGTAGAACACCATGAAAGGATTGCTGCAGAGGTGAGTTGTGGAAGTCACAGTCCAATTAGATTTGTTTAGAGCTGTTTCTATGCTATGCATGAATGATCAGTGTATGTTGGTGTAATGCTTGTCAGCAATATATGTTATTATTCTTGCTGTACTGCAATATATGGGTAATATGGAATAAAACAAATTCTCATAACATTTGGTTCCTGAATTTTCTATAAACCTGTCCCACAAAAATGCTGTTCCAAAAATGCTTTAACACATTTTGTCTTGAAAATGGCAGCAAACTCATTTCTATGACTTGATCTATGACTAAATTTCAACAGTGATAGAAAAATAACTATTTAGATGTGAAATAAATAAATTATGATCACTTCATAATTTTCATGTTTATCCTTCTCTAGGTCTGTGATATCATACTGGGACACACCAGTGAGCGCTTTTCCTTCACAAACCACCTTGTTAGTGCCACACTCTTGCAGGGGGACAGGTTTGAACAATACAAGACAGCATTTCCTGAAGATGCACCGAGCAACACCTTAAAAGCCTATCCAGTGCTCAATCAAGGTAAGCTGAAGACAGAGCTTAGTCTTATCTACAGCAGGGAAGAGTTCAAAGCCTGTTGTGGTGCTGTGGGCCTATTCCAGATGTTTATGGAAAATAATCTTGAAGAAGTATTTTCAGAGACTGTCACTCTCCTGAAGATCCTCATCACCACACCCATGACCACAGCAGAAGCTGAAAGGTGCTTCTCAACCTTGAAAAGAATTAAAACTTTTCTGAGAAACTCTATGACCCAGGACAGGCTGAATGCATTGGCCATGTTGTCAATGGAGAAGAGACTAGTGACTGAGATTACTGACTTTAACCATAATGTCATTGAGAAATTTGCAAGACAGAAGGAAAGGAGGGCAAACTTCATGTTCAAATAGTGCTACTTTTAAAGGCTTGTTTTTTTATTGTTTTGTTTTTAATTTGTTGTTTTGTTTGCGCCCCCTCAAATTTTTTAGCACCAGCCGCCACTGCTTTTGGTGTTACAATTCGGCATAGAGCAGTCATATGTGGAACACTATTCTCTACTCAGCATTGATAACAGTGTTTTTACCTAAATAAAACCAGGTTCCACCGAGATTTGAACTCGTATCACTGGATTCAAAGTCCAGAGTGCTAACCATTACACCATGGAACCACACAGTGAGGTCTTACTTAAGTCCAAAAGTGAATAATTAGTCATTTAAGAGCAAGTTGGCTGTTAGATGGCGCTGTAAACAATGATTTGCGATTATATTTTGGGATGGAGCAGTCACATGTGGAACACTATAACACTACTAGTGATATTATGATATTCAAGCTGGATGAATGGATGGAAATTAACATGTAATTTAAGGTGACTCTAAACTAGCACAAGCAATTGTGATGCTCTGTTGTACTGCACATGCGCTGAATGCTACCATCCTGAAACTGCTAATGTTTCTCAATCTTGGACCTCACACCGGCCCCAAATAAAAGCAGTAAGGTCCCACCGAGATTTGAACTCAGATCACTGGATTCAGAGTCCAGAGTACTAACCATTACACCATGGAACCCTGACACCACAAAAACTAAACGTAATGATTCGCCATTTGCTGAGTAAATAAAGCAAAACTACACAACTTCAGACTTTACTTTTACATCTCAAGTGATTTAAACTTACGTGATTGATATAATTGATTGAAATCAATTGAACAAACTGAGGTAATTTAGAAGTTTTAAACACTAAATAAAAGTAATTTTAGTTAAACATTGCCACCCAAGTATCAAAATCACAACAAAACGTTCCACTGTTGGAAAATTGCACCAAGTTCAGGACTCAGTTGGCCGGTAGATGGAGCTGTAAACCCACTTTAGGACTTAAACTAACAAACAAGTGATCCTTCTCTAACTAGCAGATCCTATTAACCTGAGCTTCAAACGTTTTCTCTGACAAGTGTGAGGTCGTTTTAATGCCCCTCTCATTCAGGTCAGACACATGTGATTATTTTAATTTGCCAAACTTAATTGCCCTGTTGTAAAAGTTAGCAAGTCATGTGACCCGTGTGTACCGTCCAATGAAACAGCTGTGCCTGCGTCTCTGTGGCGCAATCGGTTAGCGCGTTCGGCTGTTAACCGAAAGGTTGGTGATTCGAGCCCACCCAGGGACGAGTGTCTTTTATTGCACAACCTGCCTGTTGATCAAACGGATATGAGAAACAACAACTACATTCTGTAGTCCCACAGAATAGTGGAAATAAGTAACTGATAAACATCCAGTAAACAACAGTCCTACAAGCACAAATATCCACCTGATAAGTCACCAGACACCGGTTGTCCAAAGTGGAAGAACGTCCTTTTGGTTTCAGTAGATGTTAAATGAAGATACTCGCCCAACGTGGGGCTCGAACCAACGACTCTGAGATTAAGAGTCTCATGCTCTACCGACTGAGCTAGCCGGGCTTAAGCAGCAGGTCAGAACAGAGAGCTCATCAGTCAGACCATCAGAGAGATGTAGGTTTAATTCACTAACATCACGACCAGATTAAGAACTAATTCACAGTTTACAAACAAACACAATTCCAAATGGTACTGACACACCCCCATACCATGACACACCCTGGTACTGGTACTAATAGTAATGGAGAGAGAAATTTTGACTGTATTAGAGCTGCTGCTACAACAACATAATGAAAAGCTCGACCTACTCAGGTCCATCACAAATGCTCTTGGAAAAAATGATCCAAAACAAATTGAGGATTTCACTTCTCCACTTGCCATCGAATCTCAGTTCAGACACTTTGACATGAACCTCTAGACTAGTAAGTGCTTTCTACGTTAAACTGTTTTTTATGTGTTATGTATGTACTTTGTTATAGTCCCTTTAAAAGATGCACTTTGACAAGTTACTTAACCCTGGTGTGTTCTTAAGTGGCCCTCTACTATGTTTAAGAGCAGAAAAAAAAACCTAAATGATTTTTTTTTTTAAACCTTAAAACTTCTTGACTTTTAATAGTGAGCACAACATTAGAAAATCTTAGAACCTCATCACATTCATGCACGTGTCTTTCTTTTACAGATTGAGTGTTTTGGTTTTTGTAGAGATGCGACTGGAAAGGAAACTGTAACAAACGACCTGGTAAATCATCAAGTTTTTTAAATTAATATTTAAACTGAATTCATTCATTAAGTCTCCTCTCCTACAGCCAAGACGAACTTGAGACCAACAGTAAAGCTCTCCATCGTTTCTGTGAGGTCCATAACTGAAGGGCTGTCAGTGTAGAATCAGGTATGTGGGTATATGCCCTGCCCTTGCACACAGGCCGCTTAGCTCAGTTGGTTAGAGCGTGGTGCTAATAACGCCAAAGTCGCGGGTTTGATCCCTGTATGGGCCACACCTGCTTTTGGACTTAAACTAACAAACAAGTGAACCTTCTCTAACTAGCAGGTACTATTGATCTGGGCTTCAAACGTTGTCTCTGAAAAGTGTGAGATCATTTTAATGTCCCTCTCATTCAAGTCAGAAACATGCCATTATTTCAATTTGCCAAACGTAACTGTCCTTCTGTAAAAGCTTGCAAGTCATGTGACCCATGTGTACCATCCAATGAAACATCTGTGCGTGTGTTTCTGTGGCGCAATTGGTTAGCGCGTTCGGCTGTTAACTGAAAGGTTCGTAGTTCTAGCCCACCCACAGACGAGTGCCTTCTATTGCACAACCATGTCTGATGATCAAATGGATATGAGACACAACAACAATGTGTAGTCCCACAGAATAGTGGAAATAAGTAACTGAAAACAACCAGTAAACAACAGTCCTACAAACACAAATATCCACCTGATAAGTCACCGGAGACCGGCTGTCCAAAGTGGAAGAACGTCCTTTTGGTTTCTGTAGATGTTAAATAAAGATACTCGCCCAACGTGGGGCTCGAACCCACGACCCTGAGATTAAGAGTCTCATGCTCTACCGACTGAGCTAGCCGGGCTTAAGCAGCAGGTCAAAACAGACAGATCATCGATCAGATCATCAGAGAGATGTAGGTTTAATTCACTAACATCACGACCAGATTAAGAACTAATTCACAGTTTACAAACAAACACAATTCAGAATAAACAACAGAAACACACACAGACTTACTGTCACTGTATTGTATTGTATTATAGTGTTAAATTGTAGTGTATTTTAATGAGATTATGCTTTAATGCTGTATTTTCTTAAATTTATTTAATCCAGCACAATGGTTAAACTGCACAACCCAACAAGTTAAAATAACCCATCATGTGTTCTGTCCAATATTTACACAGTGCTGGGTTTCCAAATAACACATTTTCACCTGCATTCGGCCTTTTCTTTCCTGTGTACCATAAAGAAGTCGCCATTGCAGGTCTGCAACATGTTACAAAAACACTTGGGACACTTTATTTTTGCTTTCTTAATCTTGCCGGTGTCACGTTGTATTGAAAGTAAAATAAATTAATTAATTAATAATTAAAATCCTAAAATTTAACCCCTTAACGCCGCTTGTCGCGAATTCGCAACACAGCGCTTCCATTCAGATTGTAGCCGAGTTAGTGTATGTTTTCCCCCAATGCCGGTTTGTATTTATTTAATACGGAAGCTAACCTGTCGGACAGTGACTTGTGCATTTTGCGGCTGCAAATTTGGAGAAATTGTCCAATTTGATGCAAGTTGTGCTTAGATAAAAATACGTAGCACATTATTGATTGCTTCTACAGCTGACATATTGGAATAGATTTCATGTGACGAATATTTGTTCCGTTATTTGAATTTTTCTGTTCGTCGCGAATTCGTTACGTCCGTCCATAACGGCTACAACCGGCCATAAAGTCTGCATGTAAATAATGCTGTATTTAGATTGATTTCAGCGCTCACATGCACTTTCTTTAGGAAATGCCATTATAGTTTATTTCTGTAATTATTACAAAGTAGCATGTATGTATGTATATACTATATATATATGTATATACAGTGTATCACAAAAGTGAGTACACCCCTCACATTTCTGCAAATATTTTATTATATCTTTTCATGGGACAACACTATAGAAATAAAACTTGGATATAACTTAGAGTAGTCAGTGTACAGCTTGTATAGCAGTGTAGATTTACTGTCTTCTGAAAATAACTCAACACACAGCCATTAATGTCTAAATGGCTGGCAACATAAGTGAGTACACCCCACAGTGAACAAATTGTGCCCAAATGTGTCGATATTTTGTGTGACCACCATTATTATCCAGCACTGCCTTAACCCTCCTGGGCATAGAATTCACCAGAGCTGCACAGGTTGCTACTGGAATCCTCTTCCACTCCTCCATGATGACATCACGGAGCTGGTGGATGTTAGACACCTTGAACTCCTCCACCTTCCACTTAATGTACTCCAAAAACTGTTTCTGGAACTAGATGCTAACAAACTGTCTCATAAAGCTCAATTACTAAATACCAAGCTGTTCAGTGAGATGTAGTCCATACTGAGTATTACACTTGTACGTATTACGTACTGTTTATCGAATTCCACTGTGGTTGCACTTTCTGAAAACTTCAATGTTGGCACTGTTTTTTTGTACATAATTCAGATTTATAAGTGTTTCATGCCCATGTTTTGCAGACATTTCACTTAACTGTGTGCTGCTTTGTTAAACATTTTTCATTGAAATGAATAATGATTGCACTTATTGTATGCTGAATTGTGTTAGACATCTGATTCTTACACTGATCAGCCATAACATTAAAACCTCCTTGTTTCTACACTTACTGTTCATTTGTGTGAAAATTATTTGGGTCAAAAATAGCTGAACTGTGGTGCATTTGGATCCATTTTGAAGCTGAAATTAACAAAAGCTATTTATATACTGCATTTTTAAAGTTCTATATATGTTCTAAAGTTCTATATAACATGTAACAGCTGCAAAATATCACAGTAAGTATTATGCAGACAAATCTTAACCTACTTAAAATTTTTGTATTTTGTATATTTTTTTAAATGAAGAATAACAATTTAAAAGTACAGTTAACTTATGTTTTAGAGAAAGAAAATGCTTTTATTTTGACAGTTTATTAATGTATTTAAATAATAAAAAAAGACAATTTAACAGATATTTTTTGCAATACCTCTGACAGTTAATTTAAAATTGGGCTAAAATTACAGGGTTTTTTTTGTTTTATATGCTAATTTTTTGTGATAACAGTAGTAATTGTCTGTACTTAAACTTTTCTTTATCATTTATAAAGATAATTCTTAAAGATAGTTTTTTTTAGAGGTGTATGACACTCTTCTAACAATTAATATATGTTGAAAGTAGAAGATTTCATGAAATTATAGGACACTTTCCTGTAAAATTACAGTGATAGATGTTAATTATGGTAAATATAATTACCGTTTTTTTACAGTTTATCTCTGTTTTAAATTTTACAGTTTTTTCCTGTTTTTTTACGCTTATTTTTTTTTTTTACAGTGCAGCAGCCCAAAGACTTGCTCACCTTTTGACCTGTACACTCCTGCCAAAATAAGCAACCCAATGTAGGCTTGCAAGTGGGTCACATCCAAGTCTTTCCAACTGTCCCCATACACACACCTCTCTAAATTTGTCATCTTACGTATATCCTTTCAAGTGATGGTGTTAGGACGAGCTCAAATGCTGATTTTATGTCTTGTACATGGCTGGTGGGGCCTGGAACCATTTTGATGACATTAGCAGCACTAAGTCAACCCTGTTGTTCAAGTGGGGAGACAGACCATAATAACTTTTCAGTTTTGGAAGGTAGTGTGTTTGCTGGTGGTTGAGAAACAAAAGAAGGGTCAACACTGAGGGTCTCATTCTCATCAGAGGAGGATGCCTCATAATCCGAGTCCTCCTCAACATCATTCTCTGTCTCTATTCACAGAAACCATACTTTCCTGTCCCCACAGCATGGGAAATATTAAAAATCTCACGAGGACGATGTTCCCCTCCCCCATGTTGTGTGAACTATCAGTGGTTCTGGCACTACTACAGTTATGAGTATGTTAAGTTAGGGCCTTAACGTTTTTTAAAGATTATAAAATTGCATGTCATAGTGACCTCAATATCTTCCTAAACAACCAAAACAAATGTGTGTAAAATGTTGATATATATTATATGTTTTATACAGCTAAAACAGCCTGGGGTCAAACTGACCTTAAAGAACACCGATGCGTACAACATGTGTACAGGACACTGAAAACATATCATGTTAGTTCTATGTTTACCCAGTTGTCCCCATTAAATTAGGAAAAGTCATTAAATATGATGTCAATCATTTATTTTAAGACGTTACACATTGAATGGGGTCAAATTGACCCTAAAGGTAATAGGAGGGTTAATGCCCCTCTCATTCAAGTCAGAAACATGCCATTATTTAAATTAGCCAAACTTAGTGACCCTTCTGTAAATGGTTTAATGTGCACACTGCTGCTACTGGCTTGTTTTTCTTTTCTACAATGTAAGTTCATACCTTCAGGTTCATGTTATTTGAGATCTCTACATAGATTTCTTCCTCATGTACAGAAAGATGCAGTTCAGTTTGAGAAGCTCACAGCGGGAGAGCGAGTGAGTCTGCGCGTTCAAATGAATCAAATGAGTTGATTCTTTAATCAGGTTCTTTAATTCTAACGTCAGGAATAAATTCGAAAGAGTCGATTCACTAAGTTGATAGTACTCAGCAATGAGCAGTCAAATTACCTAAATAATCTACATAACACATACAGCAAAAACATGTGAATGTGGAAGCATGTGTGTGTATTGTGTATGTGTGTGTGTGTGTATGCTTATGAATATTAACAGAATTGATACATATGTTAGACACGTATAGATACATGAAGTGATGTAGACACACATATTACAGTTTTTCTGAGTTGCTAAAACACATTGCTGTCAAAATACACACAAATCCAGCCAATGCATGAACACTACACAGCAGTCATTACACACTACATAAAACAATTCAAAACACTGTGCTATTATCATAGCAAAACCAAATATCTTTATTCAGGAATTCTGAAATGTTTTTTTGTTTAAATAAAAACATATTTACTGAAGTGTTTACATATTTAAATACTAGGTAACAAACAAAGAAATACAGTATATGAAGTGCAATATAATTATTTATTGTATGTACAGTTTGCAAAGTCAATCATTTATTCTGCCACAGGACCATGTCTCTGGACTCGGTCAGGCCACAGGACTTCATGTACAGTGTATCACAAAAGTGAGTACACCCCTCACATTTCTGCAAATATTTCATTATATCTTTTCATGGGACAACACTATAGACATGAAACTTGGATATAACTTAGAGTAGTCAGTGTACAGCTTGTATAGCAGTGTAGATTTACTGTCTTCTGAAAATAACTCAACACACAGCCATTAATGTCTAAATAGCTGGCAACATAAGTGAGTACACCCCACAGTGAACCTGTCCAAATTGTGCCCAAATGTGTCGTTGTCCCTCCCTGGTGTCATGTGTCAAGGTCCCAGGTGTAAATGGGAAGCAGGGCTGTTAAATTTGGTGTTTTGGGTACAATTCTCTCATACTGGCCACTGGATATTCAACATGGCACCTCATGGCAAAGAACTCTCTGAGGATGTGAGAAATAGAATTGTTGCTCTCCACAAAGATGGCCTGGGCTATAAGAAGATTGCTAACACCCTGAAACTGAGCTACAGCATGGTGGCCAAGGTCATACAGCGGTTTTCCAGGACAGGTTCCACTCGGAACAGGCTTCGCCAGGGTCGACCAAAGAAGTTGAGTCCACGTGTTCGGCGTCATATCCAGAGGTTGGCTTTAAAAAATAGACACATGAGTGCTGCCAGCATTGCTGCAGAGGTTGAAGACGTGGGAGGTCAGCCTGTCAGTGCTCAGACCATACGCCGCACACTGCATCAACTCGGTCTGCATGGTCGTCATCCCAGAAGGAAGCTGACGCACAAGAAAGCCAGCAAACAGTTTGCTGAAGACAAGCAGTCCAAGAACATGGATACTGGAATGCCCTGTGGTCTGACGAAACCAAGATAAACTTGTTTGGCTCAGATGGTGTCCAGCATGTGTGGCGGCGCCCTGGTGAGAAGTACCAAGACAACTGTATCTTGCCTACAGTCAAGCATGGCGGTGGTAGCATCATGGTCTTGGGCTGCATGAGTGTTGCTGGCACTGGGGAGCTGCAGTTCATTGAGGGAAACATGAATTCCAACATGTACTGCGACATTCTGAAACAGAGCATGATCCCCTCCCTTCGAAAACTGGGCCTCATGGCAGTTTTCCAACACGATAACGACCCCGAACACAACCTCCAAGATGACAACTGCCTTGCTGAGGAAGCTGAAGGTAAAGGTGATGGACTACTAGGGGTTTTTGTATCTGTTGGTCCTGGATTTTGTAAAGTTGCTTTGAGACAATGTATATTGTAAAAAGCGCTATATAAATAAAGTTGACTTGACTTGACTTGACTTGACTAAACCCAATTGAGCACCTGTGGCGCATCCTCAAGTGGAAGGTGGAGGAGTTCAAGGTGTCTAACATCCACCAGCTCCGTGATGTCATCATGGAGGAGTGGAAGAGGATTCCAGTAGCAACCTGTGCAGCTCTGGTGAATTCCATGCCCAGGAGGGTTAAGGCAGTGCTGGATAATAATGGTGGTCACACAAAATATTGACACTTTGGGCACAATTTGGACATGTTCACTGTGGGGTGTACTCACTTATGTTGCCAGCTATTTAGACATTAATGGCTGTGTGTTGAGTTATTTTCAGAAGACAGTAAATCTACACTGCTATACAAGTTGTACACTGACTACTCTAAGTTATATCCAAGTTTTATTTCTATAGTGTTGTCCCATGAAAAGATATAATGAAATATTTGCAGAAATGTGAGGGGTGTACTCACTTTTGTGATACACTGTACATCACAGGCAATATTCTCCCTATCCAGACAATGCAAAAACAATCCATGCAGAATTCAGGCTTGAGAAGAATCCACTCTAATGTCATCACATACTGCATCCATTGACTGGAGCAGATTTTTCTGGGTACGCCAAGTAGAATTCATCAAATGATTTTAGGAAGAGGGAGTATGGTTGAAGGCTTAGATTTAAAAAACAGAGTTTATTGATAAACCACTAACGACGTTTTGACGACGGTGAAAGCTCACATTGGTCAAACGACAATGTACACAGGGTGGTGCTCTCTCAGCTCAGGATCCCCTGCTCAAGTCCAATCAAAGTATCTTGTAGACCCTCCAGAAATGTTAGTAGTACCCCATTGCTGTTGATGGCCGCACATACATTTTACATTTTCAGCAATATGCAGACACTTTTATCCAGACAACTTACAGTGTACAGTCTAAGCAACTGAGGGTTATGGGTCATGCTCAAAGGTCCAACAGTGGCAACGTTGCAGTGAGTTTACTAGTCCAGTACCTTAACTGCTAGGCTACATGTTGACATTGCCACCACAATGATCAGGCATTTCTATAATTGCAGGTTGATCAGTTATGTTTGATATGTATGATATATGAAACTGATATGTTTATCAGATGAGACCTCTTCTCCACCTCTTTGTAAGAATAAATCCAGCTTTGTTCAAATGTAAACATTCATGGGGCGTCTCCGGGGTTTTAGTTTAAATGTGACACATCATGACAGACCTTATGTTGTTGTATAAATGTGCTGCTTTACACAGAATACAGTATTTGATTGACTGCTTTGACTGCTCTTGTTCTTGGTCATCCTCATCTTCCTCCTCGTCCACCACCTCTGACATGCCCTTCTCTTCTTCTTCTATTGTTGCCCTTTATTGCTAAAGTCACAATACAGCTCAGAAATGCCACATGCATCTGAAATAACTTTTATTCTGTTTACCTAATCATTTTAACACTTTTTTACTGATATGACACGTGTGCACAGTTTTTACCTGTAGTGTGTTAACGATGACAATAGTGTGTTTGTTGTGTTTAACTTTTGTGGCATGTGTGTGCCATTTTGCATCAAAGTGCACTGCCATGAGAAATGTGTGTTAGTCAGTGAGAATGTGTTTAGAGTTTTGCAAAAAGGTTGAATCAGACGTGAAACAGTGTCAAACTAGAAGAAAATGGTTTAAGGTTTTGTGAAATTAGTGAATCATTCAATAGACAAGTTTTGGCAGTTGACAGTTGTGTTCCAAGAATGGGGTTTAGTGTTTTAGCGATTGAGAAAAACTGCAATTTATGAAAACTTAACATTTATAATATGAAGAATTCTTGCAAAGACCATAAAGACCAGGGTAAAATTCTTCCACTTGAAAGTAAAAGTTGTTCTGTGTTTATTAAAGTAGATTAAACTTGAATAAAGAATAAAAACAGATTCAGATCTGAGGTTGGTACATTTCACAACATTACATTTTATTATTAATAATCATATTCATTCCATGATGTATATTCAATAATTGAAGTAGAACAGTTCTAGAAAAAGAAAACCATTCAGTTTTACCTCCTGTGTGAATGTGCTGGTGTTGTTTGAGATAATAATGCACAAAAATACTTTCCACACTTTTAACAGTGATGTAGTTTTTCTATGTGAGTTTGTTGATGTCGTTTAAGATTACTTTCATAAGCAAAAAACTTTTTACACACTAAGCAGTGATACAGTTTCTCTCCTGTGTGAATACGCTGGAGTTGTTGGAGGATAACCTGTTGAGCAAAACTCTTTCCGCACTCTGAGCAGTAATATGGTTTCTGTCCTGTGTGAACACGCTGGTGTACTTTAAGGGCACTACTTTGAATAAAACTCTTTCCACACACTGAGCAGTAATATGGTTTCTCTCCTGTGTGAATACGCTGGTGTACTTTAAGAGCATTACAGTAAGCAAATCTCTTCCCACACTGAGCAGTGATGCGGTTTCTCTCCTGTGTGAACACGCTGGTGTACTTTAAGAGCATTACTGTAAGAAAAACTCTTCCCACACTCTGAGCAGTGATACGGTTTCTTTCCTGTGTGAATATGCTGGTGTTTTTGAAGTGTAATATGTTCAGCAAAGCTGTTTCCACACTTTGAGCAGTGATACGGCTTTTCTCCTGTGTGAATACGCTGGTGTTTTTGAAGGTTACCCTGTTGAGCAAAACTCTTTCCACACTCTGAGCAGTGATACGGTTTCTCTCCTGTGTGAATACGCTGGTGTTTTTGAAGGTTACCCTGTTGAGCAAAACTCTTCCCACACTCCGAACACTGATATGGCTTCTCTCCTGTATGAATGCGCTGGTGTTGTTTGAAATTACTCTGCATAGTAAAACTCTTCCCACACTCTGAGCAGCGATGAAAGTTCTTCATGTTTATGCTTTGATAAGACTGTAGAAACTGTTTCCTTGGAAAGCAACAGAAACAAAGAAACAAGTCGATTAATTAGAATTACTTTTACTACATTAATACCACAATAATATTAAACTCTTCACCTAGTAATAAAAACATTAAATTCACTTCACGTCTAAGTGAGAATCTGAATTCAAAGAACATCAGGATAAAATACTTATAAATACTGCAGATATTAATAATGAAATAACTATAAATAACTTGATATAAATAAAGATATAAGAGATCTGACTTTCTCAACATCAGTCCTGCACCAAGCAAATCTAATCCAGTTCATGACAGGACTAATAATTAGCTCACAAGTGTAAATATTGGGGGGCTGGGAGTAAAAAATGGCTTCATAAAACACCACAATTATGAGCATAAAGCTATTTTAAACAATCTGAATATATTAACCTAATAATATTAAATAACATAATAAAATAAAAAGAACAACAAATGCAACATAAATGTAAAAGAAACAAACAAGAAAACCCTTTACCTTCCTGTTAGAATCCTGGCAGCCACTTTAACAAAGCTGGCGTCTCCAGCAGGTCGTTTCTAATGAAGAACGTGCAGAAGATCCTTCTTACCAAGTGACTCAGCTACAAGTCTAGAGTTTAGTCCTTAAATAGAGCTGAGGACAAAGACCCAAGACGAGTTCAAAACTCTGCATTGGTCAATCATCAGACAACTATTCACACCTTCTTGTGTGAAGTACTAGCTCATTATCTATGGAACGTGTGCAAATGAACTAGATGAAGACACAAAGCATGATGGGTGAAGTCAAACTACACCTATTTATCTGAGTAGAGAAGTTATTTACATTTAATCCTAAACACAAACAAGGAATTGAAAGGCTATTCTGTAAAGTGAAATGACATGAACTTAAATAAAGCTTTTATGATAAGAATCTTGTCACAAATGACCCTGAAGTTACGCCTCCGCGCCAGAGGAGGTCACCCTCGCCTCAATTTTGAATCGCTCACCTGTTACTCGTGATCTCATTTAGCAAGGTATATAAGGATGCTGCACCTGAGCTGAGGTGCAACGTCTTGTTGGTTATACCTCAATTCGAAGCGTGAGCGATCTATCTATTGTCAGTGTGTTTAGTTTGAGCCGGTTTTTGACTTAGCTTTTGTGTAACGACTACGATTATCGGATTTGCCCTTTTCTGTATTGTTTGTCTGTAAGTACCTGTTTGTATCTTGAAGTAAACCTGCATTTGGATCCCTACTACCCTGGTCTCGCGTGACATAAGACGTTGCCTATTATGGATCCAGCAGGGTTTGAACAACGGTTGGAAAGCCAAGAACAAAAGCTCAACGAGTTGGTTCAGCTGGTGCAGGGTTGGATGCAACAGTATTCACCACCCGTACAACAACCTCCGGTTGTCAACGAACCACCAGTTTCGGCCGAAGCCCTGGCGAACGCAACCCCGTCCTCGGATTTCATCGCTGTTCCTGAGCGTTACGACGGCACCCCGGAGAGTTGCGTGAGTTTTTTGATGCAGTGTAACATATATATTAACCATAACGCTGCTAAATTTCGTTCGGAGACGGACAAAATTGAATTTGTAATGTCCCTGCTAACCGGGAGGGCTAGAGAATGGGTTACAGCTCTTTGGTCGGCTAACAGTGAAATATTACGCTCAGAAACACAGTTCCTGGAGCAGTTTAAAGCCGTGTTTAATCACCCCGAAGCCGGAAAGGAGGTGGGTTTTCGTTTGATGGAACTCAAACAGGGCACTCGTTCTGCAGCTGCTTATGCTCTAGATTTTCGCACGTTGGCCGCGGGCAGTGGATGGAGCGAACCAGCCTTATTGACAGTTTTCCAGAGAGGTCTGAGGGAGGATCTTCAGGCAGAATTGGTTTTTCGCACAGATAATAAGACACTGGACCAAGTTATTCAAACCGCTATCTCACTTGATAACCTGTTGAGAGGAAAACGCAGGATGACAAGGGAGACAAGACCACTCCCCAGTAACCTTCACTTCGAACCCGATCCAGAGCCAATGCAGGTGGGAGGAGCCCGTTTGACCCCGAGGGAGAAACTCCGACGGCGTCGCGAGGGTCTGTGTTTGTATTGCGGCCAGGCAGGTCATATCTGCGCAACTTGTCCTACACGTCCCAGTTATTCTGGGACGACAGGGGTAAGTGTATCACCCCTATCATCTACCGTTAATCAAATGGTATTATCTGTTCAGCTGGCTTGGGGTTTAGGTAATGTATTTGTGTCAGCCCTTATAGATTCTGGGGCTGCAGGTAACTTCATGGACTCTGGCCTGGCTAAAGGACTCCAGATACCCTTGAGAAGAATGGCTTCATCACTCCAGGTTAAGGCTTTGGATGGACGTCTTTTGGGCAAAGGGACGGTTTCTCAAGTCACAGAAGAACTGGTGATCAAGATAGGTCTGTTCCATGAAGAAAAACTCTCTTTTTTAATCATAGACTCCCCTGAACACCCCGTCATATTGGGATATTCCTGGTTAGCTGTACATGACCCCCTGATCTCTTGGAAATCAGGAGAGATAAAGGAATGGAGTGACACTTGTAAGTTACAATGCATGTCCATCCCTTGTTTTGCCACTTCCATAGAAAGCCCGGACGTGAACAAAACTGTGTCGATTCCTCAATGTTATTATGATCTGAAGGATGTTTTCAGTAAGGAACGGGCTGCACAGTTACCACCACATAGGCCTGGGGACTGTGGTATTGACTTGCTACCGAACACGGTGCCACCCCGCAGTAGAGTATATCCTCTATCAGAACCTGAAACGTTAGCCCTAGAAAATTACATAGAGGAAGCTCTAGCGTTGGGCCATATTAGACCTTCTACCTCCCCTTCTACCTCCCCTGTTTTTTCTTTGTAGAGAAAAAGAATGGTGGCCTCCGTCCCTGCATAGATTACAGGGGCCTTAATGCCATCACCGTAAAATACCCCTATCCCTTACCTCTAGTACCGTCCGCCCTTGAGAAACTCAGAAAGGCGAACATTTTCACCAAACTGGATCTTAGAAGCGCATATAATCTAATCCGTATCAGAGAGGGCGACGAGTGGAAAACGGCTTTTGTGACCACTAGAGGGCACTACGAGTATCTGGTCATGCCATATGGGCTAGCTTGCGCCCCCTCTGTGTTTCAAGCTTACATGAACGAAGTGCTCAGGGACATGTTAGATCGCTGGGTTATGGTCTATATTGATGACATTCTGATTTTTTCTGCTACAGAAGAAGAACATATTCGTCATGTCAGAATGGTCCTTCGGAAGCTGTTAGAGCACCAACTATTCGTCAAGATCGAGAAATGTGAATTCCATGTCAAGGAGGTCTCCTTTTTAGGGTATCATGTTCAACCTGGAGGAGTACGCATGAGTACAGACAAGGTACGTGCGGTGGTGCAGTGGCCACAACCCAATTCTGTGAAGGAATTGCAACGCTTTCTAGGCTTCTCCAACTTTTACCGTCGCTTTATCAGGGGTTTTAGCTCTATCGCAGCACCCCTCACTTCCTTGCTGAAGGGCAACACCAAAGTTCTGCGGTGGACCACTGAGGCTGCACGCGCGTTCGCAGCTCTTAAGCAGAAATTCACCACGGCACCCATTCTCCAACACCCGAACCCCGAAATACAGTTCGTTTTGGAAGTTGATGCATCGGAAACGGGAATAGGAGCCGTGCTATCCCAGCGCTCTGGCACACCTCCTAAATTACATCCATGTGCTTACTACTCACGTAAATTAAACAGTGCCGAGAAAAACTATGACGTAGGTAATCGGGAATTGTTAGCGATGAAAGAAGCCTTGGAGGAATGGAGACATTGGTTGGAGGGAGCTCGACAACCTTTCTTGGTGTACACTGACCACCGTAACTTAGAATACCTGAGAACTGCAAAGAGAATGAACTCTAGACAAGCTCGGTGGTCATTGTTTTTTAATCGGTTCAGTTTCACGGTTACCTATCGACCAGGATCAAAGAACGGCAAAGCCGACGCCCTGTCACGTATGTTTCCCCCCTCTAACGTATCCGATGCTAAAAATCCTGAAACCATAATTCCCACCTCATGTATTTTAGCCCCTGTCAGCTGGGACATTGATAGTGAAATTAGGGCAGCGCAAGTAAATGATCCCAGTCCTGTTTCATGTCCAGAAGGCAAAACTTATGTTCCCGCTTCGTTACGTAATAGAGTACTTACGCTTGTGCACACCTCCCCTAGTTCTGGTCATCCTGGCATCCAACGCACTGTAGAGCAGTTGCACCGTAAGTATTGGTGGCCCTCGTCTGTGAAGGACGCTACACGATTCGTCTTAAAATGCGACATATGTGCACAGTGTAAAACACCCCGGTCCCCGCCGTCGGGTAAGTTGGTGCCTTTGGAGATACCCAAGCGTCCCTGGTCGCATTTGGGAATCGATTTTATCACAGATCTTCCCCCCTCAAAGGGATTCACTGCCATCCTTGTCATAATAGACAGGTTTTTGAAGGCCTGTAGGTTGGTGCCCTTTACCAAGCTACCCTCAGCTTGGGAAACCGCAATGGCCTTGTTTGAGAATGTCTTCCGGTTCTACGGCTTGCCGGAGGATGTGGTGTCTGATAGGGGACCGCAGTTTAACTCCAGGGTTTGGAGGGCTTTCTGCAAAGTGCTAAACATTAATGTCAGCCTAACGTCGGGTTATCATCCCCAGGCCAATGGTCAAGTTGAGAGACTTAACCAAGAAATAGGACGCTTTCTCCGTTCCTACTGCCATAGACATCAACATGATTGGAGTTCCTTCCTACCCTGGGCGGAGTATGCGCAAAACTCTCTGATCAGCTCCTCTACCAGACTAACTCCTTTCCAGTGTGTGCTCGGTTTTCAGCCCCCGTTCTTACCTCCGGAGAGGGAGCCTAGCGATGTGCTCACCGTGGACGACTGGATGAAGCGCAGCCAGCAAACATGGGAGGAGGCTCACGTCAGGTTGCAACGCGCCGTGAGGCGTATGAAAACACAAGCGGACAGACGGCGAAAGGAGGCACCAGCATACCAAGTGGGACAGAGGGTCTGGCTGTCCACGAGGGATTTGAAACTGAAATTACCTTCAAAGAAGTTAAGTCCTCGTTATATAGGTCCTTTTAAGATAGTCAAACAAGTCACTCCTGTTTCATATCAGTTAATGCTACCTTCTCAGTATCGCATAGCTCCTACCTTCCATGTCTCGTTACTAAAACCTGTTTTTTCTCCGGACTCAGGGTCAGTGCAGGAACCCCCCCCACCGCTGGTCGTAGATGATACCCCCGCTTACAGCGTACGGATGCTGTTGGACTCCCGGTGCCGGGGTGGCAGGATGCAGTATCTGGTGGACTGGGAGGGGTACGGCCCTGAGGAACAGTCATGGGTGTGGTCTAAGGACATTCTAGATCCATCCTTGATCTCGGATTTCCATCGAGACCACCCAGATCGTCCCACTCCTCGACCCAGGGGTCGGCCCCGGCTGGGGATGCAGCGGTCGGCTGGGGCCTCCCGTCAAGGGGGGGGTAATGTCACAAATGACCCTGAAGTTACGCCTCCGCGCCAGAGGAGGTCACCCTCGCCTCAATATTGAATCGCTCACCTGTTACTCGTGATCTCATTTAGCAAGGTATATAAGGATGCTGCACCTGAGCTGAGGTGCAACGTCTTGTTGGTTATACCTCAATTCGAAGCGTGAGCGATCTATCTATTGTCAGTGTGTTTAGTTTGAGCCGGTTTTTGACTTAGCTTTTGTGTAACGACTACGATTATCGGATTTGCCCTTTTCTGTATTGTTTGTCTGTAAGTACCTGTTTGTATCTTGAAATAAACCTGCATTTGGATCCCTACTACCCTGGTCTCGCGTGACAAATCTAAGTCATGTAAAATGCTGTATGTATATTTGTGTGAATTAGTTTCTACTGTATATGAGGAACAATAAGAAAACTATAAGAGGAAACACCCACCTATAGATTTATCTGTATTTATGGTGTAGAAATATGTGAACTGTTGGATTTACTGAAACACTTTCTACATTCTGAGCAGTGATACGAGCTCACTGAGGAAACATAAAGATTAATAAAGGGAAGGAAACAAAACCTGAAAATAAGAGCTTTACCTTCCGTTCAAATCCTGTTCAAACTGCTGAGAATGAGAGCAGTTCATAACTACAGGAACACAGACTGTACTTGTACTCGGTCTGTTTACCTCCAGCAGCAACTGGAACCAACACCAAACAATTTAACTCTACCCAGGGTTGCCAAGTCCAGCACAAATACCCGCCCCTAAGTCTGTCTAAACCGGCCCTTCACATGCTAAAACTAGCAGCCCTTGTTCATAGGTATGTGAGTGCAAATCCTCAACCATGACTGAATTTTTAAACAAGCCCAATTTGGCAGGAAAATCGCAAGAGTTGCCAGGTTTAATAAAATTATTCAGCCTAATGTCTGGTCTAAAATCAACCCTGAAGCTGAAACTAGCCCAGAATCCAGGGTGTCACAGATATTGGTGAAATGGCAAATGATCGAGCAGTACTACTAGTGAATCTTTTATTATTAATAATAATATAGTTTCATTTTACATTCCGAATGACACTTTGTATGTATGTTGTATTTTGTTTACATTAGTATTACAGCTAGTAATATTTTATCATTAAACTATTAGTCATTTCATTCATTTTTTATAATCGTTTTAGATCTCATAAAAGAACATTTAATAGTAACACTTAAAATACTAAACGCTCTGAATTTCACTTCTACTCTTTTCTGTTCTTCTCCTCTCCTGTTTTCTTCTCCTCTCCAATCTTCTTTATTAACAATTTAGTTTTTATTTTGTTATTTGTGATTTATGAATAGAATTTCAGGTTACATGAAGAACTATTTAGAATTATTACCCACCCAGTTCTTTACATCTATCTTCTATTGTCACTCCAGCTTAAGCCTACATACAAATACATGGACCGTGAGTTTAGTCCCATTTAACAACCATGGACACATTTGCTGACATCAGATTCAAAACCAAACTCTCATCACACAGAGGACTCATCAATAAAGAAACACTTGTCTCCTGACCCCTCAGTTGGTCTTGGTCAATTGGTCACCTTCATGATAAGAAAACACCTGAACTACCACAATAGTATTTATTTGCTTGCACAACAAAAAAAAACTTGGTACAGAATTTCCCCATATTTTTTTTTGTTGACTCAACTTTTATAAATTATTTGTTATACTGACTGACTTTTTTTTTGTCAACACTAAAAGACATATTTAGTTGAGTAAACAAAAAAAAACCTTGGGACAAAATTTCCCTGAAATTTTTCCTGTCTACTCAACTTTTGCACATTTGTTAAACTGACTGACATTTTCTTGTCAATATTAAAATACATATTAAGTTGAGCAAACATGAAAACATTCATTGTACTATGAACTACAAGTAGTCTTGAGCAAAACAATTTGAGTTGCACTGACTTTTCTTTTGTTTACCAAACAAAGAAAATTTAGTTAATGTAAGCCTTACATTATCGCCTAATAAACAAAGCTTTCTCAAGTTGAGTTGGCTAAAAACTATCAGTACTAAGAAATATCAAGTTTTGCTATAAAATTTAAAGATTACAGCTGGTGTGTGAGGTGTAAAGAAATGGAGGACACTTTAAACTTTAGAAGAAACAAGATTTGTTTTATTAATCTCACAGCCTCAGCTGATGCATCAAGGATACATAAACCTAACACCAATCCCACCATAAAAAGAAACCAAAATTAGCAGTTCCAAAGTAACCACCGCAGAAACACAACAAAAGTTCTCCAAAACTTTTCTTAATTCTTGAAGGGACTTTACAATGATAAACGAGGGTAAAACACCCACCAACTGAAAGCAATACTTTGGCTGTCTACAGCTTGAAGAGTTTATTCTATAGGCACTGAACTCTATTGGTGCACCTGTCTCCTAGTCCGACAAAGATGTTCTGCACTGCCTCAAATGTGTATATATATATACAGTGTATCACAAAAGTGAGTACACCCCTCACATTTCTGCAAATATTTCATTATATCTTTTCATGGGACAACACTATAGACATGAAACTTGGATATAACTTAGAGTAGTCAGTGTACAGCTTGTATAGCAGTGTAGATTTACTGTCTTCTGAAAATAACTCAACACACAGCCATTAAAGTCTAAATAGCTGGCAACATAAGTGAGTACACCCCACAGTGAACATGTCCAAATTGTACCCAAATGTGTCGTTGTCCGTCCCTGGTGTCATGTGTCTAGGTCCCTGGTGTAAATGGGGAGCAGGGCTGTTAAATTTGGTGTTTTGGGTACAATTCTCTCATACTGGCCACTGGATAGTCAACATGGCACCTCATGGCAAAGAACTCTCTGAGGATGTGAGAAATAGAATTGTTGCTCTCCACAAAGATGGCCTGGGCTATAAGAAGATTGCTAACACCCTGAAACTGAGCTACAGCATGGTGGCCAAGGTCATACAGCGGTTTTCCAGGACAGGTTCCACTCAGAACAGGCTTCGCCAGAGTCGACCAAAGAAGTTGAGTCCACGTGTTCGGTGTCATATCCAGAGGTTGGCTTTAAAAAATAGACACATGAGTGCTGCCAGCATTGCTGCAGAGGTTGAAGACGTGGGAGGTCAGCCTGTCAGTGCTCAGACCATACGCCGCACACTGCATCAACTCGGTCTGCATGGTCGTCATCCCAGAAGGAAGCTGACGCACAAGAAAGCCCGCAAACAGTTTGCTGAAAACAAGCAGTCCAAGAACATGGATTACTGGAATGCCCTGTGGTCTGACGAGACCAAGATAAACTTGTTTGGCTCAGATGGTGTCCAGCATGTGTGGCAGCGCCCTGGTGAGAAGTACCAAGACAACTGTATCTTGGCTACAGTCAAGCATGGTGGTGGTAGCATCATGGTCTTGGGCTGCATGAGTGTTGCTGGCACTGGGGAGCTGCAGTTCATTGAGGAAAACATGAATTCCAACATGTACTGTGACATTCTGAAGCAGAGCATGATCCCCTCCCTTCCAAAACTGGGTTTTCCAACAGGATAACGACCCCAAACACAACCTCCAAGATGACAACTGCCTTGCTGAGGAAGCTGAAGGTAAAGGTGATGGACTAAACCCAATTGAGCACCTGTGGCGCATCCTCAAGTGGAAGGTGGAGGAGTTCAAGGTGTCTAACATCCACCAGCTCCGTGATGTCATCATGGAGGAGTGGAAGAGGATTCCAGTAGCAACCTGTGCAGCTCTGGTGAATTCCATGCCCAGGAGGGTTAAGGCAGTGCTGGATAATAATGGTGGTCACACAAAATATTGACACTTTGGGCACAATTTGGACATGTTCACTGTGGGGTGTACTCACTTATGTTGCCAGCCATTTAGACATTAATGGCTGTGTGTTGAGTTATTTTCAGAAGACAGTAAATCTACACTGCTATACAAGTTGTACACTGACTACTCTAAGTTATATCCAAGTTTTATTTCTATAGTGTTGTCCCATGAAAAGATATAATAAAATATTTGCAGAAATGTGAGGGGTGTACTCACTTTTGTGATACACTGTATATATATACAGTATACAGTCCCTGACAGAAGTTCTGTCGCTTATCCATGTTGTGGAAACAAAAGCTTATAACCTGACTTTAAATTCATCCATTGGTTTTAGAAATGACTCATATGAAAGCTGAAACCCTCCCAAATGAGGTTTAATTTGTTTTTGAAGTCACAGACAAAATGCTCCTTGAAACAAACACTTGGCCGTTAAACACCCAATCACAAGTGTTTAACATCATTGAGCATGTTTGGGGTAGGATAAAAGAGGAAGCTTGGAAGACAAAACCAAAGAATCTTGATGAACTCTGGGAGGCATGTAAGACTGCATTCTTTGCTATTCCTGATGACTTCATCAATAAATTGTATGAATCATTGTCGAACCGCATGGATGCAGTCCTTAAAGCTCATGGAAGTCACACAAAATATTAAATATGGCTCTAATAGCACCACAACTTGAGTCATTTCTAAAACCAATGGATGAATTTAAAGTCAGGTTATAAGCTTTTGTTTCCACAACATGGATAAGCGACAGAACTTCTGTCAGGGACTGTATATATACTGTATATACAGTGCCTTGCAAAAGTATTCAGCCCCCTTGAACTTTTCAACCTTTTGCCACATTTCAGGCTTTAAACATAAAGATATTAAATTGTAATTTTTTGTGAAGAATCAACAACAAGTGGGACACAATCGTGAAGTGGAACGAAATTTATTGGATATTTTAAACTTTTTTTAGAAATAAAAAACTGAAAAGTGGGGCGTGCAATATTATTCAGCCCCCTTGCGTTAATACTTTGTAGCGCCACCTTTTGCTGCGATTACAGCTGCAAGTCGCTTGGGGTATGTCTCTATTAGTTTTGCACATCGAGATACTGAAATATTTGCCCATTCTTCCTTGCAAAACAGTTCGAGCTCAGTGAGGTTGGATGGAGAGCGTTTGTGAACAGCAGTTTTCAGCTCTTTCCACAGATTCTCGATGGGATTCAGGTCTGGACTTTGACTTGGCCATTTTAACACCTGGATAAGTTTATTTGTGAACCATTCCATTGTAGATTTTGCTTTATGTTTTGGATCATTGTCTTGTTGGAAGATAAATCACCGTCCCAGTCTCAGGTCTTTTGCAGACTG